>NW_026614318.1:0-82092 GCF_026230105.1 Diorhabda sublineata | reverse complement strand
GGTCTCTTTCAATCGATAATAAATTGTTGTCTTGATGAAAATATTACCTATAATAACAAAACAAATTAGCTATTGAATACCAAGGGACAGAATCCAATATACGGAAAAGAGAATTTTGAGAAATGGTTCACATATATCATTTTTTTCGAACTTAGAATAAACCAATAATTTCAGGTCAATTTTCAATCAATAATAAATTGTTGTCTTTATCAAAATATTACCTATAATAACAAAAATAAATAAACTATTGTACACCAGGGATGGAATCCAATATATATAAAAGAGAAATTTTTAAAAATGGTTCACATACATAGGAACGAGAAAATAGTCAATGATAAAAAGGAACTAAATAATTTAAGTAAAATTCATAGATAAATTTTTATGCAACTATGAATAATTTAATTTGTAGCTGCCACGTATATTTGAGTTGTGGAAACCAAAGAAAAATTTATCTTTCTTGTTAAAAAAAGATTTCTATTTTGAAGCTATATATATAATCATGCTGTAATCATCAAAATCAAAATAATTTATCAAAAAACTGTCAAAAAGAGTTTCAAAAAATAAAAACAGAAAATTAATTGGAATTGATGAAAAAATATCAACTCACAGTAACATGAGACTTGTATGTGGAAATGAAAACAAACAAATAATGAAAAATTACAAGATAATTGTCAAAAAATTGCGAAGCAGAAAAACCAAAATTTTTTTCTATTTCTATCCAAAAAAGAATAGTTGATACCTACATTTCTAAATTTAAAATTATCTCATATAAAATTTACAAATACTTGTAACATGAATATCAGAATAATGTTTTATTTAGGTTTATGTTTCAAATCATAAAACTATCCATTACCGAATCCATTTAATTATGAAATTATAAAATGAATTGATAGACAAAACAATTATAATAGATAAACAAATTCCTAATAACATTTTCCAAAAATTTGAAGAAAAATTTCTTTACAGAACCGTTTCTTTTTAAAAAATGCAGAGCAAGAACTGTTAAAAATATTAATAACCTAATATTGAAACAATAACCAATTTATAAAAATTGAAATGAAATAATATTGAAATGGATCAAAAATTTAATTGAGATTGAATTGAATAGTTATGAGTGACTAATATCTTAAGTGATATTGAATGCAACACCAAAACACCAATCATCTAAATAATAAAACTCAAAATAAAATAAGATCTGACAGTTGTAATATTATCAGTAATTTCAAAAATAAATTAAGAAGCAGTAGTGAAATAATATCATCTGATCTGAAATTGGAAATTAATAATGCCATATCCTCTAAAATATATGGTCTGTTAAAAGTGCACAAATCTATAACACCTATTTGACCAATTGTTTCCAGTATTCAGATACCTCTAACCCTAACCTAAATTATTTGAGGTGCAAAATGTAACAAAAGACAAGTAAACACGCCTCGTGGCGACTAATAATAATAGACTGTTGCCTATACACAACACATTTATAACAACACATACAGAGCAAATTATTTTTGTTTTGTTTTAAATTGCCTGATTATTTTTAGTTAAAAAACTAATAACCTTTCATGGAGGTAAAATGAATGGTGTTGTAGAAATTTGCCTCTAAACAAATGTCTGCAAGTATGTAATTTACAAATTTATTAATTATTCATTTAACTTCGAATAATGATGCATAAGTAGATCAAAACAAATAAAAATTATTCATAATCTCAATTTCAAACAAAAATGACTTATCAAAGTTATAAAGCTAACTCTTAGAATAACATACTTCAAATATAAGAATGAAATAAATAAAGAAATTGTCAGTTGTACTATAGGACTTTCCATATCACATACAACATAAATATTCCATTCTTTTTCCTGACTGTAAATGTAAATGACTGCATTACTGCTGTACCAATAAAAACAAATTGAAATTATAAATAAATAATATCAAAATATGTTGATAAATACTTAAAAGAAAAGTCGAAACTTCAAAATTTATCTTTCTTTTAAAAACTATCAAAACTAATTTTGAAATAGAAGAGACCTAAAATGAAGAACATTTAGATGCATTAATATATACATATATACATATATACATATATATATATATATATATATATATATATATATATATATATATATATATATATAATTCACTTACTTCCAAACATGATAAGCTTCTATATTAATGATATACGCCAACTATAACAAAAATGAGCTGTATATAGAGTTCAAAAATATTATAAAATGTCTTCCTTAAAATGATTATGGACATTTGCTGGCATTCGGCGGAATTTCGGAAACTATTCTCATCCATCACAGAACTAATAGTAATACAAGGTTCGTTCCAACCAGGTTGGGGTTGACCTATGTTCCAGCCTTTGCTGCCAACCCAAAAACTTGAAATGACTGACAGTTAGCTGGTTGTTAACCCATAATAACTAGATTTCTCCCTAGAATTGCAACTTGCACGCAATAAAAATGGCAAAATACTAAATTGTTTGTTCTTTGCGAATATGTAATACTTCCCTATGACAGTTTCTATATATATGATACTTCTATATGACAGTCTCTACATATGTGTAATACTTCTATATGGATAGTTTTTATAAGTGGAAGACCAAGAAAGACAGAATGGCAACGATTTCTCTATCCTCCGCATATATGTAATACTCCTATATGGACTGTTGGTATGGTGCGTATGCCATTTTTATTGCGTACAAGTTGCAATTCTAATGAGAAATCTAGTTATTTTTCGCTTAACAACCAACAAAATGTCAGTGTCAGATCAGTTGACCATAGAAGTAACCTAATATCTTTTCGATCTCGTGGTAAATCTAACCGTGTATATAATCTTTGGATCTAAATTTAATTCGATTTTCTTCTTGTTGTTCTTTCCAATATTTTTATTTATTTTTTATTATTGTGATCAAGAATGGATAAAGCATCCTGCAAAAAGTAAGTAAACTATACATTATTTTCTCATATATACTGTTACGTTTTTGCCTTCACCTCTTTGTCTTTTTACATTCTTTCTCGACAGTCGGCTCAAGACTGTCGAATTCATAGCAAAAATAATGGATTTCATTATATATTAAAACAGATATTATAATTACATATATCATAATTAGTATGTATATGTAAGTTAATCATAGTAGTAGAGTAGAGAGTCGTGTGCTTAAATTAAGCCTGTGGTAGGCCTGAAATGAATTGTAAAAGGTTAGAGAGAGCTCCATTAGCGTAAGATCACGGACATGTAAACAACAATTAATAAATATAACAAATATTAACAATACTTATACCTCACAACTGCTTTAGATTTATTACATATTACAACAGATTGTGCCATGAGAATATCATCAGGGAAATAAATAATTTAAATTCAACAAATCTCACTGTGAAGGATGTTAAAAAAGGTTCATTGTTATAGGATCCAGTTTGTAGCTGAAAAGCTAAAAATATAAAAAAATGACCTTCTATTTATTAATCAAGTAGCATCCAATGTGTTCAAAGGTAAATTAAATCTAAAAATTATAGTAAGTAGTATATAAAGTATATCAGAAAGTGTATGTAATTTTTAGTTTAAATATTCAATAAGTGCTTAAAATTTCTCTTTTTTTGTAGCAGAACCTTGAACCTGAAATTGTGTACAGTGATGTAGAAAGCTTGGGATGCTTATCCCAAAAAGGATAATCTGAAACACCATCTCAGTAGGGCCCAAAGTCATTCAAAATAAAAAAAGGCGGTAGAACGGAGGAACCAGAAAAAGAAAATATCACAAATCTATTCACCTCTGCAGTAACAGTGCTGCCAAGTACAAATAAGAATAGTGAAGAAGTTCATCATCAGCTAAAAAGCATCATTTATTTGCAGAGTAAGTTTTTTAAAAAAGTACTAAAAAAGAGGCTGTCCCCTGCTCATATTATCTACATATCATTTAATCTGCCATTATTACTCACTAGAAATTGGATCAGTGAAATTAATTAATGGAACAAAAACTATAATAACAGCAGAGGGATATGTAGTTGATGGAAGACTTGAAAACTATCAGTTTCTAACTAAACAAACTAAAATTTCTAACCTTTAGTTTGATGCAAAAAGAGAGCAATAAAAAATGAATTACTATTCAATTCTAATTATATTTTATTTCTTATCTTTTTATTTATTCTACAGTTTCCTTTTTTCAATAGTTCTCATAATACTTAATATTCAATAAAAGTATATCTAATTTATATTCTATTACATTAGACTTTAATATCTAAAAGTAAGTAACAATTTTTTAACTTAAAACTAAAAATAGAAAAACTAGATATTGAAACAATATTGTTTTTCCAATGTATTTTATTCATTATTCACTCATTAAAATAATTTGTAACTTCTCAGATGTGCAAAACTTCTCGTGCAAAAGCGGCTTCTGCTACACATTCAAAAAATTATAATTTGCATTTCTTGTAGTTATAATTCAAATTCTTTGGAAATTTTTAGCCACTCTGCTTTAGTTGTTGAATATCATTATAGAAACAGAAAGCAAACATTTTTAAAACAATAGAAGAAATGTCTATTGCAAACTAATATTTTTGAAAAATATCATGTAAATTGAAAAACTCTTTAGATTTTTCACTCAATTCACTTTCCTATTGCAATGTTATAATTTCCACAAAAACAACAGGAATAAAATGAAATATAGTGCTCTCTGAAATTCAGTAATAAAATTGCAAGCTTTGAAAACTTTCCCCTGTAGCTAGGTATCTTAGTGTTACAATGAGTTTTTCAAATGTTTCTTCATCTATTGTCAAATAATTTTTGAATGTTTTTTCACCTAGTTCTCTAACTAAATTGTTTCTTTTTGTTCTATCTAACCACAGCCCGGCCCTTCACTGCCTGGCTGCTTTTTTCTGCTTCCATACTCCAAAAGGAAGGCAGCCACAGATGTAATTATTGCCAGTGATGCACCAACCCACTTTTTCTTGTTTACTTTACTTTTACTTATACAATTTTGTAAGTTGGAATTTCTGGAACCGTTGGCAATAATCATACTGAATACACTGTTTACACTACTACACCAACACAATTACACTGTCTGACTGTTAGTCAGTGTAATTACGAATTACGATAACTTGGTTTTTGAAATGCCACAGACAGTGTAATTGTGAGTGTTGATGTTTCAGTATATAATTTTGGTTAGTGGCAGCCATGTTGGGATGGCAACAGAATTGTAGGTCAAATAAAGTTCAATATTCGTCTGTGCAATATTTTGAACTGGAAATTAAATAATTTTATTTTCTTTTAATGAAGATCTTTTAGGAAATTTAATTTGTTCACTAGTTCAAATTAAATGGTAATAAGGACTTTGGTCTATTATTTAAATAATATCTTTTAACGAAACAATCAAAAATAGATATAAGTATCTGAAATATATTTTTGTATAATTTGTATAATTTAGGAGCATTTTTTATTAACGAAGAAATTTTAAAAATTGTAAAAATAACTGTTGAAGAATCTTTGAATTTTTCTGTTATAATTTATGCAACTAGACGATCGTTATTTGATACTGCATCTGTAAAGAATAATTGTAATGCCCTATATGGTTAGATAAAGTGATTGCATCCGCTACAGAAAGTTTGATTGAAGCCAAAAATGAGTCCTGAAAATGACTAAAATCATTAACATATATACCAGCATATACAAATGTTTTATTTCTGATTATTCATTTACTATCAAAGAAACTTTCTTCTTTCACAACTCCTTCCAATTTAAATGAATAACTTGACGTCCCCATACGTTTTTTACTATAGCTGCAATTATTGTTGGAGGACATGCTAGTCTCTGAGAAATGTTTTGAGTCATCACAAATTGCTTTTATTTAATCTGGAAAATGTGTCATGGTTGTAAATGAAAAATTGTGTTTATGTAAAAATTACGGTGTTTGAAAAAATACACCTTACCTCCTTTAACTTTTTCCTGGCTTTTACCAATTGTACCAGCTTTCATATATGAAACTATAGATTTTTGTGTAACAAGTACCTTACATTTTTCTTTATATATATATTTCTTGATGAATGTTTAATTATTAAAACCCTTTCCATTTTCTACATTTATATGCTTATTAAAAATTTTACAAGATGTTTACCGAAATTGTGAAAATCTAAAAATTGGTGTATCGAGCCATCATCATATACCTATATTTAAAAGGGTTAAGAAGATTTACGAAGATATGCTTAATACCCTTGACAATCAATGTCCTTTGTATGCAACCGTAAAAAATTGGACTGCAAGCTTCAAAGGAAGTAAATTTTCAATTTCATTGAAGATGTTTGAATGTTGACCAAAAGCGTGCAAACGTAGAAGATGTAGACTTCTTTAACCGAATTGTTACCATGGATGAGATTTCGGTACATTTCTACGATCCTGAAACACAGCAACAATCGAAGGAATGGCGACACTCTGGTTCTCCAAGACCTAAGAAGTTTCGTGTCCAAAAATCTGCTGGAAAAGCTCTTGCTTCAGTTTTTTGGGATTGCCATGGAGTACTCATGATTGATTTTTTTTTCGGATAAGGGTAGAACAATAACTGGAGATTACTATTCGACATTACTGACCACAATATGGGGAAAAATTAAAGAGAAAACACACGAAAAAGCTACTCAAAGTTGTTTTGTTTTGTTTTCGTAGGACGACGCCCCTGCACACAAATCTCATGTTGCCATGCAAAAAATTCATGATTTAGGATTTGAATTACTAGAACAACCCCCTTATTCACCAGATTTAGCTCTGTCCGACTATCATCTCTTTCCTCAACTGAAAAAAAAAGTTAAAAGGTCGTAAATTTTCTTCCAACGAGGTCTGGTTTACAGAGTAAGAAGAAACATTTTTTTAAAGGTCTAGAGACGTTGCAGGTTCGCTGTAGTATGTTGAGTAATAAAATATTTTGGCTGTGAAATTTTGTTTGGTTCTATAGAAGGCTAAGAATTTTTCAATATATCATCATACAGTAAGCAAATTGGTCACCTATTTTACTATTTTTTATCCCAAAAATCTTTTGTGTGGTTGCTACTTCTTGCTAGATGTGTACTGTGATATATAATTAAAAAAAATTCAACTGCTGGAGTATTTTTCGTGTAAATGAATAAAGATAGAAATTAATATATTCTCTATACACTATGAATCAATGTAAGTCTAAAAACTAATCAAAATTGTAATTCGCATTAAAAATTTACATATATGTTACAAAAATTCTCATATTATTTTAAAGTATTTAATTTTCCTTCACACATTTCCAATCTTAGGACTGACAAAAAAGAATAAATATTCTCAACTGACGTGCTTAAAAATTTAATTGATTCTTGTGTGTTTTTTGACACGTTTATACCACGATGATTCTAAAAAAATATTTTATTTAATTATGTAGTAACTATTGCAACTATTTATTCTGATAATACCTCTGTTTATCTATTTCTCATTTTTTGTAGGGTATTATAAGAACCCCAGCCAAACAACCCACTTTTAATACTACTCGATAAAATGATTAACATTCTCTGCTTGTACATTTCTAGGTATCTAAAATTTGTTAATATTCGTCTCCTTTAATATGATATTCGTCATTGTCATTTCCTCTCTTATTTCAATTCTTACTATATTTGGTGTGTATCTCCTGTGGGATTTTGAAAAAAAATTATTAATTTTTTTATATATTTTAAAACTTTACTAATAATATTGATAATTCATACTAAAAATTTAAATACAATTTTTTTCAATTAATTATAAACTTTACACAATTGATTGAATTTAAAAATAAATCACGTGACTATGAACGCGCCACAATTGGTCAGTTGTGACATCATAATGTTAAAGCTATTTCATAACAGGACAGTGTTTACGGCTATAACACATGACTTAACAATAATATTTACTGCTAGAAAACAATTATGTGGTTGCACATGCATTAGCATTACTTATGTGTATTTATCACAGAAGTGAAGATCCGATACAAACTGAAGTAGTTTGCTGAAAAAATTATCAAAAAAACCTCTGCTACTGCTGTCGAAAACTTTCAGGATAATAGTATATTTTTCGAAAGAGGTGATTCAATTTGTCAATAATCAACAAATAAATTCGGAAATTAAGTGATTGGACTTCAATCGACTTCAATATATTTCGAAAATATGCAATTAACACAAAGTGACAATCAACCTCTATTGTCTTCAATAGATGTAAATCAAATATATCCGACGAAAATGAAGTCTAATACACACAAATAAATGAGAAATTATGTTATTGGACTTCAATCGATGTCAATAGATTTCGAAAACATGCAATCAATACAAAGTGACAATCGATTTCATTTGACTTCAATTGATGTATATCGAATGAATCTGACACAAATTAACTCTAATACATCCAAATATATGAGAAATGATGCGATTCGACTTCAATCGACGTCAATAGACTTCGAAAATCTACAATCAACACAAAGTGACAATCGATCTCAATTCATGTATATCGAATATATCTGACACAAAAGAAACAACAATACACTCGAATATATAAGAAAGAAACAAATGAACTTCATGAATTAACTCAAGACACACCCTATCCAAGTGCCAATGTAGTAAACACTCGTTTTGGTCAAACAGTTCTATTATTGTTAGAAGAGGTACAAGTATTTTTGCCTAATAGAGACACAAAAACGTACCAGGAGCAAGTGCAATATTTAATAGACAAGAAATATTCTATAGTTTTTCGAGGGAAAATCGATACTGGAAAATCAAATCAACTTTCATATATAGTAAGATGAAAAAACTTGAAGATATTTTGAGCAGTGTAGATAATGTGATTAAATCGAGAAGAAAAGGTATTTCCGATACAGGATATTATATAAAATTAATCAATAAACATATCAGAAATTGTCATTTTGTATTAAAAAAATTCAAATTTACCTTAGGAAGAAAGTTTAAAATTTTCAATAAAATTGGTCTACTTAAACATATGAGATGTTTATTGAAAGCAAAATGTCATTTGGGTTTTGGAATTAAAAAAAAATTAGTTAGGTAAAGTGTGAGAATAGAATAATAACTGGAGTAATTATTAATATTAAACATAAAAATATTGCAGAATTCTTGAATGATTCATTTCGTTTATTCAAAAACAAAATAAAAAATGTTTACTTTCAATGCCAATACTTAAAGTGAATAATACTTTTTGTGCAGATTTTATAAAAATGACAAATGATGAAGAAATTGTTGATAGAAAATACTCCAAACTTTATCATTGATTCGAGCACAGATTTGTTTTATTGGTTTAAAGAACATGTAGGTAGTGGATTATATTCTGAATAAATTGTCAGAATTTCAGGAAAAGGATAGGGGCTTTATCTGAAATTATTTTATTAGAAGTTGCTATTAATAAATTTGAAATGGGTAATGGTACATCTTATATTAAATTACCTGAACAAATCGAAAAGAAACATGCTTGTATCAATGTTAAAAATAATGATCAAGCATGTTTCTTTTGGAGTGTAGTGAGTGCTTTATTTCCAACCAAAAATAATAAACAATTCACATATTCATATCCGTACTACAGCACTATTTTGAATGTAGAAAATTTAGATGTTTATATGAAAATCAATGATATTAGAAAATTTGAGAAAATGAATAATATTTCAATTAACTTATATGCTTTAGAATTAAAAGGAAAAAGTAGCACATCTTTTATTATTTGTCCAGTAAGATTAACTAATAATAAAGTAGAACGTCATGTTAACTTGCTTATTCTACAAAATAAATATTATCGAAAAACTCATGATAATGAAGTAGAAGAAGAAGATGATGATAATGATGGTGATGATGATGACGAAATTAAATATCACTATGTTTGGATAAAATATTTATCTAGACTTGTTTCCAGTAAAAATTCTAAAACAAAAAGGAAACAATTCATCTGTGACGATTAAACGAAGAAAAATTGAGAAAACATTCTTTTTTGTGTGCTGAAATTAATGAGTATAAAATGTCATTTCCAGAATACGATTTTGTTTATTTTAAAAATTATGTATATAAACAAAAATGTCCATTTGTAATTTATGGTGATTTCGAATCAATGCTAGAGAAGTGTAATCATGTAACAAATAAAACTTTAAAGTATCAAAAACATATAGCATACAGTGTGGGTTACTATGTAAAATGTACTTTCGATGATAATCTTTCTTATTATAAAAGTTATCTTGGAATGGATAGTATGACATGGTTTGCAAATGAATTGTCCATAATTGCGAAATTTATCGAATCAAAAATTAAAGATATTAAAACCGTAACAACGAACAATGTGAGAAACCATTTTCCTCTGCAGATTCCATTGTTTCAGATCATCATCATTTCAGCGGAGAATTCAGAGGATTTAGTCATAGAGCTTGTAATCTAAATTTCAAAAAACTGTTTATATGGCCTCTGTCATTTCATAATCTAACGAATTACGATGAACATCTGATGATTAAAGAGATATGTCGAAAAAGAAAGGTCAGCGTACTTCCAATTAATAAAGAAAAATATATTTCTTTTGCATTGTTTGAAAGCGATACCAAAATTAAATTTAGATTCATAGATTCTTTCAGATTTATGAGTGCTAGCCTTGATGAGTTAGTTTCCTTATTGCTTAAAAACGATTTCTCAATTTTGCAAAAGGAATTTCATTATTTGGATAAAGAACACTTGGAATTGCTAACTAGAAAAGGAGTATGTATTTCCATACGATTATATTGACAGTGTAGATAAACTGAATGAAACAAATTTACCCTCGATCGAATGTTTTTACAATAGAGTAAATGATGAAGGAATCAGTAAGGCAAAGTATGAACATGCAAAAAATGTTTGGAAGATGTTCGATATTGAATCATTAGGTCAATATAGTGATCTGTATATGAAAACTGACATTGTACTTCTTGCTACAGTGATGGAAAATTTCAGACAGACAGGTTTTGAAATTTACGGCTTAGATCCACATTAGTACTACACTATGCCCAGTTTTAGTTGGGATTGTATGTTGAAATATACAAAATGAAAACTTCAAATTTTAAAGGATGTAGATATGATTCTTTTTATAGAGAAAGCAATACGAGGAGGAGTTTCGTTGTGTTGTTTCCGTAATTCCGAAGCAAATAACGAATATTTACCTAATTACAATCCTTCAAAACCTTCCAAAAGTCTCCTGTATATAGATTGTAATAACGTTTATGGTTGGGCTATGACTGAAGCCTTACCGTACGGACATTTCAAATGGCTTGAAAATTTTGATAACTTTAATGTAATGGAAATAGCAGACGATGCAGAGGAAAGATTTGCATAGAGATATTCCATTTTGTCCTGAACATCGTATACCACCCATATCAAAATTACCGAAATTAATGACAACTTAGTTTGATAAGAAAGAATATATATTATATACACTATAGAAATCTGAAGCAAGCATTGGAACATGGATTGTTTTTGAAAAAAATTCATAAAATTCCTCAATTTAAACAATCAAAATGGCTACATTGATTTAAATACTAGTACAAATCCAGAAGAGTCACTAACAATCATATTTATTGTTTAGAAAACATTAAAGCCTCGCAATATATACCAAATTATTTGCGTAATTGTGTAATTGATGAATCAAATTGGGATAATTTGTATAAATTACAGAGGTATTGTGTTTGGTTCCATTACTATTATGTGAAAAATTTAAATTTAGTGCTATGTCAACGTTGTTTCGATATTTCGAATACATTTTAGACAAAAATAATATGAATTTCAAATTACGTGTTATAAGAGATCACTATCATCGCGTTTATGCTACCGAAGATTTTGATACATTATATGGTTCAAAATTTTCGTGATGTCAAAAAGAATTCAATCGAGTGTTTATGATAAAAACTTATAAACAATGTGATAGGATTTGTCGCTGATAATGAAGATGATAGTGATTTATGAGAGTTTTTAATTTTTTTTTATTTGATAAATTATATTTGTATAAATAATGTATACTTCAAACTTACTATATATATATATATATATATATATATATATATATATATATATATATATATATATATATATATATATATATATATATATTTAAAAATATATATATTTGAAAAAAGATAATGTAAATAAAACGACTGCTCAATACTTGATTGTTTTATTTCCCAAAAAAATGATACACTTTCAGATGTAAAAAAGATTCCAATCAAATGGTCCAGATGATACAACACTTCTCGAATATTCACTGAATTTGTAGTAGGTGGTGGAGGTGGTGGTGTTGGTTGTGTCTTGAGTGAAAAAGTAAATGTATCCATCGATATAACGGAATGCAGCAGTAGGATTTTTCGGAAGCCCCAAAAAACGATCGCTAACTCTACCTCTATTCAAAATTTTCTTAAATCCATCATTGAATTCGATGTAATATGCTTCATCATAAAACACAAAAATTTGACCACTATTTGTTTGAAAAATAACATCGACTTTCGAATTAGTTGGTATGGGTACTTTGTTTATTTCCAATATAGTCAAATCTGGGAAAGATGTCGTATAACAATCGCCGGTAAGTTTATTAAATGCAAACAAATTGCCTGCAGAATTTTTAAAAATGTGTGATATTGGTTCGAATGGAATCTTCTGTGGAAGATAATCTTTGACGTATTCAGAATGTAATATTAAAAAATTTTTCTGAAACCACGGATACATTATTGCAGTTGGAACGTCGCTATGACCAATTCCTAAGGTGTGGTCGAATTCGTGTGCTAATACCATAAAGAAGCTAGTTTCAGTGTCTTGTACAATTCCATCGATGTTTGGATTCCATCGTTCATTACGATCAAAATGAATTTCAATACATCCATCTTCAGAGGGAAAATAAGCATGAGCTAACACCTTAACGGGACCATCAAAATTAAAGTCACAATATCGATTACCTTGAAAATTAGCTCGAAATTGATGTTTTTCATTAACAATAGTAATAGTTATGTCAGGCGAAGGCACAGGAATCGTTACTCGTTTAAATGTAAATTTGGAATTTTGTTGCCAAACATTAAATGCCTTTTCAGCAGCAGCAACGTATGGCGGTGTGGCTTGAGGAAAATACCAAGTTAGGTTAGTTTTTTTTCCATTTTGTTCTAACATTATACGAATGATCACCCTCATCATTTTCACCTACACTACAACGAGGTCGCTCTAATAGTTGAATTGTCTCAGGATTAAGAGTGCCATCTACAGGTAAATTGAATTTCTCTTGAAAATCTCTTAAAATCGATGTCATCTGTGACATCATGCTCCGACTTGTTAAAATATCCAAATCTTTCCATATATTTGACGGCATAATTTAGATCAATTTTTTCACTTGCAACTAAACATAAAAATAGTAGAAGAAGAAGAAGAAGCATCCTTCACTTTCGACGTTAGCTTTAATACTGATTCTACATCAGAGAAATTTTCATTGAAATAACACTTGGATTCGATATTTAAATAAAACAAAGAATATTTTCATAATTCTATAATGTTAAATCATTGATTACATTGATTTTGTAATAGTACAGATACTCTCTAAGTGCTCTCCCTATTGAGCTGTTGTCAGAACAAATATCACAAACGACATACATTAAATCTATACAATTGGAAAATCCACACTTTGGATTTGGTATAAATGACTTTAATAAATTAACAATATTATAATAAAAATCGCAAAAGTTCACTTTATTTAAAACTGAAAGGTGATACAAATTCTCTTAAAGACGTAAAATTTCCACAACTTCTTCATCGAGAACAAAAGTTACATCATGTCGGCGAATTTCAACAAATTTCTGATTATCATAAATGACTTTAGTCATTTGACAAAAATCTTGGTACAAGAAATTAGAATCGATAGGACTTTTGTTATCTGGAGAATTGAGATACTCCTCCTTACTCTTACTCTTACATGTTCCCATTCGAAAGTATGGAAAGACATTTTGATAGGTTCCACAGCTCCGATAAATGTTGATAAAATGATGACAGGTGCAAAATTTCTGGCAGGGCTAAGGCTACACCCAACCATAAATCGACCAACATTGAAATAAATAATGTTTTTCTCGTCTTATTGCATTTTCGTAATTTAGTAGAATTTGATTCAAATCACGATCGTAATTTGATTGTTCTTCATCCGTAGTACATGTAACACTAGTCTCACTATCTTCACTATAATACCCAGAATCTTGATTCATATTGACTACACTCACTTGTCCACTGTCGATTTTCAAACTAATGTCTTTCGATTTATATGTTAGCTCCCGAACTTGTCTGATTGGTTGCCTTTTCTATACCAAATCATCAGTGTATATCCAACCGTTATGTTTTTTATCTAAACCTAACCATTTGACGTAAATTCTATTACGATTCCTCTTCAATACTTTTTCAACGAGATAAATGTTGGTTTTTTGTAATTCTTCTTCATAGAAACAACCTCTGATAGGTGATCCATTCATATCTTCTATTAAATACGTTACAGGATTCGTTATTTTCACTTTCGTAATTTTGAATAATTCAGTTGTAAAATTGGGAGTGTAACCTTTGTCAAAAGCTTGTTTCGCTTTACTTATTTCCTCAATAACTCCTACATTTAACTTTCTAACTTTGATTCACCTCTGACGATTATATCCAATATTACTATGTTTCGTGTTGTTGTATTCCTTTGTGATTTGAGGTAAAATATCGATCCATTTGTATCCCAATTAAGCTGAAATGTTTATAGAGTTTCGTTTTGAGCGTTCTAATAACTCTTTCTGCAATTGCAGCTTTCTTTGTACTAAACGTACTATAATGATTGATGTTATGTTTTTTTCATTAGAGTTTTAGATTTATTATTGTAAAATTCCGTTCCTTGATCTGATTGTGGATTTTTTGGCCTCTGATAATACTTGAAAATGCACGAGTTATTTCTTCGGCTGTTTTCGTCTTGAGTGGACGAGTCCACACGAATTTCGAAAAACAATCGATAACTACCAAAATCATTTTAAATCCTCTATTATGTCTTGCATAAGGTCTCATTTCAGCTAGATCCATCTGCCATAAGTCATCAAGACCTTTAATTATTGTTCGTCGACGGGGATAATTGCGTCGAATCGGTTTATGAAATTCCTTAACAAGTTGAATCCTGTCTGCAGACATGATATGTAGTGAACAATTAACTTGGCAACATATTTGTTATATCTATTTCGAATAACAAAATAAATATTTTCTTGGGGACTTATTTGTTTTTGCGGTTAGTTGATTATTCCTCTAAATTACACCGCTTATCTATTCGCGTCTACACCGCTTGCGGTTGATTATTTATCTAAATTACATTGTACGAGAAGATCCATGTAAAAATAATCTCTACTTCCTTAGAAGTATTCACAATTTCTTTGGTAGTATTTACGATATTTTCGAGTGGACTAGGTATGGGTTTGAAAATTCTATTTAGTGTCTCATCATGCTCGGTTTTGTTCAATCTGAAAGATAAATACTTTTTCCTAATAATTCGTTTCAGATCTGCAATTTTTCGTTTTCGCACAGCATCCTCATCTGGGGCATCATAATGTAAAATGAATGATTGATTGATTAGGATATTTTTATATACATATCGAATCCTTTGCGATATCTACCGTCTTGTAAATTAAAATCTTTGACAATAACCAAAGCACCATATTTATCATTCCAACATTCGGAACACATTTTCTTGAATTCCTCAAATGACATGTCGGGGGAAACGTGTTTGTTGAAGGCATGTTTGAGGTTGTTTTCGTCCTGTTTAAACACGACAATCATATTGCAGTTATCTCGTATCTGCTGCTTTGGTATTTTCGAATAATTCTGACATATATAGAAGGCATCGATACCTTTATGTCTACACATGGAAAAATATTCTTGAATGGTTTGTTGTTTGTCACATGATACATCGTCAAAAATGAAAATCGAATTCGGTTTGGATTCTGCAGCACTTACAATTTCATCGTTTTTTTTAAACCGATAATATCCCACACCTTTTACGCCGGTCAAAACTTCTTCGAGCAGTGGGTATTTTGGTTTATATAGAGATTTAGAATAAACGTAGACATTCTTAAATTTCACACCGTTCACATCGAACAACAACGATAGCACAATATTCGTTTTCCCGCATCCGCTGGGGCCGCAAATGATAGCTCGAAACGAATCAGGTAATAAAGGTCCATGTTTTCGTCTCCGCTCCAAACAATCCAAGACGTTATTCAAATTTTCGATCGCAAATCGATCTCTTGCTTATCAATCTCCATTTTATGATACGTTTTGAATCAATGTAGCTTTAATTATAGGTAGCAGATAGTTTCATGTTGATTCACGAAGGTGAAGGTGTTTCAAATTCGTTCATAAACAATTTGCCTTTTGAGGTCCATCTTCCCGGCTATCAATACTGCGGACGGAATTTCATATTTTTCCGACAATATTTATTTTTACTTTACACACAGCTGGAACGCATCTTAAAAAACGACTACTAAGAGGAGATAAACGTGTCAGCTTCGGATTAAATCGGATTAAAGTTGAAGAATGGCACAAAAGAAAAAGTACGTGCTTTCTGATACAACACCATCATCACCACCACTTACAAAAATATCTTCGATATTTCACCCTTCTCGATCCCCAATATGAAGAGTCTATAAGAGAAGAAGAATTTCATACCTATGCGACAGCGATTCGGTGGAATTTAACGTCCAACAAAGTCATACATTTTTTCTCATGTATGAAACTCAACTTGAAATCAAATGGAAATTAGAAGTAACTGGCGAAGGACATGTGTATCTATCACCGAATTGTGGTGCATTCCTCTTCGATTCTTGTTGCTACATTCACAGTGGAAAGGAAATAGAAATTGTGCAAGAGCCCTGGTATAGTAAGTACCTTAAGAAGTTTGATATGTTATAATCCACAATCGAAAGAAATGGCTGTAGCCGGCTGAAAATATCCCAACATACCACTACTAAATGATGTTGATAAATCGTTTAATTTGTTGATTCCTTTAAAACACATTTTCAACGTATTCAATGATTACACTAAAATTACATATGGAAAATAAAAGGTTCGGCTTGCCATGCAGATGGAATTTTCAACTGTACCCAAATTAAAGTAGAACGACTACGAAACTGGTTTTTAAGTATGATACCATTGTAACTTTTTTTGCTTAGATAAATTATATTTAAAAAATTTGTTTTATTGAAACACTTTGTATACTCATTTATGTCTATATTACAAGAAGACAAACTTTTTTTTAACAATATTCAATACAATTTTTTATAATAAAATAAATACTGATGTTAAAATTACACATGTCATAGCAAACACATTGTTTATGTCATCCTTCATCTCTTGCTCCATTGTTGTTGTTGTTGTTGTATTCATTTTGTAGTTAGTTTTATTCTGTTAAGTGGATATTGTGCTTGTTGTAGTTCTCTATTTTTAAAGACACTCTTCTACTCAAACAAACGCATTCGATCCAATCCTCTTATCACTTCAATCTTATTTCCATAGAATGTAATATCTTTCCTAAATTCTCGAACACGCCTACCAAATTCGTCCAATTTGCATCTATATTCTTCTGATGACATTGTAATACATACACTTTTTTCTCTCTTCACAATTATTTATTACCTCGAAATCCTGATAACCATTACACCCGCCGCGCGGCGGCACCGTTCGTTGCACACGCCACCCACCCACATTGAGACTAAACGGTTGACCATCAAGAATTAGAGCTCCACCCAATTTTTTTAAGTCACTTTTTAACGCCGCGCGCATGCCTTTTTGACAACGACGTGCCACATGTCTTTTTGGCACTGTGCATTTTTGAACCGTACAATGGCATTTTTGAGAGTCGCTTTTGGCACTGTGGATTTTTAAACCCGTTCAATGGCATCTTTGAGAGTCGCTTTTGGCACTGTCCATTTTTGAATCCGTACAATAGCATCTTTCAGAGTCACTTGAATACCTAGTTCTAGACAAAATGCTTGTCGAAGCGAAATAGCGTAGTTTGTTAAGGCGCTGAAATCGACCATCAAGATCGGAGGTTCGGTTCCCCGGTTCGACATTTTTATTAAAAAAAATATTCTCTACATTGCTACGTCACGTCGTATGACGTGGATCGTTAGATGATAACACCCTTGACGTCACCTTTTCTACATCACCATTCTTAAACCCGCTTTATCTCACTTCTTTTAACATCAATTGATCTATATCGCATATCAATCGAAGTCAATAGACGAAAATTTTCAATCAACACACACAGAAAAAAATGGAGTCCAATACACCCAAATGTATGAGAAATTATGTAATTCAAACCTCTTTAATAGGCTTCGAAAATTTGCTATTAACATAGAGTGATAATTGACCTCTATTAGCTTCAATGTTTGCAAACCGAATATATCCGACAGAAATAAACTCCAAAACACCCAAATATGAGAAACTATATTTGACTTTAAACGACGTTAATAGATTTAGAAAATCTGCAACTAACATAGAATGACAATTGACCACTGTTGGCTTCAATGTTTGTAAATCGAAAATATCAGACACAAATAAACTTCAATACACCCAATTATATAAGAAATTATGTGATTGGACTTCATCGACGTCAATAGACTTCGAAAATATGCAATCAACACAAAGGGACAATCGACCCCTATTGGGTTCAATGGATGTAAATAGAATATATCTGATTCAAATCATTTCTACCAAACCAACCAAATGTGTGAGAAATATTGTGAATCGACTTCAATCGACTTCAATAGACTTTTGCAATACACACAAATCCTAACCAATCGACCGAAATTTGCTTCAATTTCACACACACAAATAATTTCTGATACACACAAATGTATGAGAAATGATGTTATTCAACTTCAATCGACGTTAATAGACATCGAAAATTTACAGTCAACACAAAGTGACAATCGACCTCTATTGGCTTCAATTGATGTAAATCGAATCTATTCCACAGAAATAAACTCTAATACAGCCAAGTATATAAGAAATTATGTGATTGGACTTTAATCGACGTTAATAAGCTTCGAAAATTTGCAATCAACACAAAGTGACAATCGACCTCAATTTGCTCCAATTGATGTAAGTCGAACATATTTGACACAAATAATCTCTGATACACTCAAATATATGAGGATTAATGTGTTTGGACTTTAATCGACATCAATTAGCTTCGAAAATTTGCAATCAACACAAAGTGACAATCGACCTCTATTGGCTTCAATGAATGTAAATAGAATATATCTGATACAAATAATTTCTAATACACCCAAATGTATGGCGCGCGGAATCGAGCTGGAGCCTCGGAGGATAGAAAAATCGTTACCATTCTGTCTTCCTTAGTCTTCCTCTTATAGAAACTCTCCATATAGAAGTATTACATATATATAGTAACATGTCATCAGGTTGAGGCATTACATTATTTACTAAAATAAAAATAAGGCTATAATTTTTCTGAAATAATAAATTATTGTGCAATATTAGAAAATAACATTTTTATTAACATTTAATTAATTTAACTTTAATTAGCTGCGAAATAGGAGGTTGAGGGGTGCTGGTCTTTGTGGTAACATGTGACATGTGGAACTGTTTTTGTTTATGCATGACTTCATCACAATCCGGCTCCATTTGTGAAGCTGAAATTTTTAACAATGAAAAAAGGAGGTCTATTAGCCTATTACGAAGACAATTTTTTCATTATTGTTTGTCGCACAACTAGCTTGTACCAAACATAACCATCATTTTCTGGACGTGGAAAACTATATTTGGGTATTGTATCCTAGATAAGGACTTATAAAATTCCAATTTGCTGGTGTTCAAAAATAGTTGCCTCAAATTGGTAGTGCGTTCGACAACAGTCGGACTTACGAGTTTTATGCCCGACATGTACTGCCTTTACTGCCAATTCATGAGAATGTAATTTCTGATAAAAAGAAAATTGTACTTAATTTTTGTTTGCCGGTCACGGGCCGGATATCAACGCTTTACGGACCGGAGATGGGCCACGGGCCGTAGTTTCCCCATCCCTGTTCTAAAGTATCTTGGCGTCGTATTTTTATCAATGATAATTTTAGGTTGGTAATATTAAACATATACTTTTCTAGTTCCTCTTACAAGAAGTGATTACTTGCTCCAGAATCCAAAGTATAGATCCCATATCTTTGAGATCTCTTATAGTTGCATCAAATTTTAAAAATAAGTTTTCCATTTTTTCAAATTCCTCATTTTTTATACTTAATAATTTTCTCCATAATGCCATCTTAGTCAATTTGTTCTTTGGTCGTTATGCATTCTTTAATAATATCTAAATGCTTATTTGATACACCCGGAATAATAATAGACTCAGCTTTTGCATCTTTACACTCCCATTCATCCTTCTCTTTTCTACTTGCTGTTGAGTCTGTTGGATTACCACTTATTGCCTCTAAACACATCTTTTCGGCAGAATATTATGATCCTAAACAGCCACTTATTAAAATTGTTAGCTTCTAGTATCGGAATCGTCGTATTTGTAGTCATTTTTCTAAATTCTTTCGAGACTTTTTTCTTTTGGCCTTTTCATCAAAACGCTAAATTTTTCTTGACTGATTTCAGCCACGAAATATTACTAATTCTTCTTAACAACGTTCTGGACCCATAACCAATTGGTTATGTTAGTCCTTGTAGTGGAAAAACTACAATAAACTTAAATAAAAAGCTGGCTGTTTTTCTGACCACTCAAAGAAGTCAACTCTATATATTTTTTTTTAAATTAGCTGTCAAAATTGCACAACAACTGAACAAAGACAAAATAGCCTGAACATATAGGGGCACTATCTAATACATACCAATATCTATATTTAATATTTTTCACAATAATGGCAGATGAAAACGAGTGGAATAATTAAGAAAGTCCAAACCAGAATTTCCAAGATTTAACGTCTTGCAGTGTTGACCTTAATGAAACAACTTCCTGCATTCCCCGCTCTTCTAGAAGTTCTTAATAGTTCATTGGGAGGTAGAGGAAGTGATGAATGTGTTTTCCTGCAATTTATTCTGTCGTTACAGCTTTCATTCAGTGTTTTGTCTGAGAAACTTGGAATAACTTTATCTTCAACTCCAAGCAGAGTACATGGATGTGCACATAGCTTCTCAACTCAGATACAGAAAATTCAGGAAAAACGAGTCAACATTAGTCCATACTTTTATACGTTACATCTACAACTTTTCTTGAAATAGGGTGTCCAGTAAAAATTGAAAATCAAGTACTAGTCTCCTCCCGGTTTTTCCAGGCTGGTTTTCACATTTTTCCAGTCGAAATTTCATGAATTTACTATTACCCTTCTATTACGATGAATATTTATTTTCGAAAATACAAGGATAATACAACAACCAATTGTTTTTAGTTTAAGTAATTCTTCGCTCACTGCGACAAGCTGATTTTGAGAGACTCCAAAAATGTTCTATCTATTCTTTTTACGATACGTAACAATATTCTCCCCTGATTGTGAAGGGAAAAAATATTGAGTATCTTTGATTTGCGCACCGAAATTACGCACATAAGAAAAATTATCGGCTTGACAGTTAAATAATGAATTTAGTCATATTTACGAATTTTTTGTGTCAAATGGAATTGGGCATCCAATTGACGGGAAACAAACAAACAAGCTTTATTGAGAAAATTAACAAATTTTTATCAAAAATTAGAACGGAAATTTCAATTACGACAAAAAATTTTTCTTAAAATGACGATATCGCCACTCAAAAGTATCTTTCTGCTATTCTCCCTATACTTCATCCTCCTCTACTACTTGCTTTTCTTCTTCTTCATAGTCTTCGTTTGATTGGATTGCATAGTGAAAAATTGAGAAGTGTCAAAGAAGCATTACGAAAAAGAAAGGCAATATTGAAAATTCCACATCAGATAATACTTGGAATGGCTAATAAAGATGCTAATAGAAAATAAAATGGGGAAAGTGAATCGAATCATAGAGGTAAATATTTAATTACAATAAATATATAAACTTATGGTACACATGTTGATTGGTTGATTGTACAATGAATCGACACTGAGGACAGACACACAGCTGCCGAAAATTTGTTGAATGAACATATCACAAAAGTAAAAGTCCTCAAAAGATACTATGAAGAATCTTCACATTGAGAAATACAAGACATGGACTACCACTACCACACTCACTATTAGGTACACTGTTTGAAGCCTGTTTCGATGTTCTCGGTTAGTCTCTATATGTTTTGTACAAAACAAAAAAGTATCACAGAGTATATTTTGATGTAAGATCGTTAGTTGATTGAATTAATGGCATTGAACAAAATATGTAATTTGATCCATTTGGTTGAAAGATACAAAAAGCTACAGGAAGGGGTGATTCATAAGATATCAACTGTTTTCGGTATTTGTAATAACATCAAATTATCATTGCATTATTTCTTAAAGGAAAGACTATCATTACTCTGACTGAATTAGAACAACTCTAAAATTCAGTGGTAAGTTCAATAATTACTCATCTTGTACTGGATACTGTGAACAATTTAAAATTTTTGTATCTTTTAGATAAACCCCAACAAATAAGTATTGTGTGTTACATCATACATAACCCTTAAGTGATGAAAACGATACTTTTTAGTAGATAATCTCAAATATTTGAGATTCCCAAAATAGAAGGCCATTGTCGCCCCCGATTTGAACTATACGAGTACTTGTGCTATTTTCTAGTTTATGCTTTTTAAACATAGCACATTACTGCTCTCCAATTTTTTCTATAATAATATTATGGGATTCTTATAGAACTGCTTTTGTTTCTTGCCATTTCTCGTAATAAAAAAGTTTCTTATAATAAAAAACACATTATCGACAGAATTTAATTTAAAATTAGAATTTTGTTTATATAGAAAAATTGTTTCTGATTTGGTATAATAGTGTTCGTTTCTATTAATGATCTCCCCACAAATGTTTTTGTAATCCATTTATCTTTGCGAATGAAGAGGTAAGATGAAAATACCAATTTTAAATATAGTAATTTTTAAATTTGACTGTAGGAAAATGTGGCATCTGATGATCTGTTAGAAAAAACCAATCGAATCAAGCAGAATCAGAAAATGTAGATATAAAGTTTTGGATAGGTTTAGAAGAGGAAGAATATACCTTTAAGGACATCATTAAAACAATTACTGAAATTTTAAAATATAAGGATACAGAAAAAAATAAAAAGTAACGGAATGACTAGTAAATAAAATTAGTGATTCTAGAACTACTGAAAATATTGACAATACTCCATCTATTAGTATAACAACCAATAATATGTATAGTTCAATTGATACTCCGTCAAATTGGACATTGAACGCTGCTTTTTCACAATTGAAACCAGATTTTGTGAAATTTTCAATTCCGACGAAAAATTTTTCTTGAAATCACGATACTATCACTCAAAAGTATCTTTCTGCTATTCTCCTTCATCCTTTAGAAGGTTTCGCATATCTATGTATGAAGCTGTACTTTTTCAATCTGTCGAGCAGCTTTATTTCGACAGTTTCTTTAGCCTGAGTTTGAATTTATCGTTCAGCAAAAGGATATTGTCGATATTTTTCAAAAACGGTTTCAAATTTTCGGCTTTCACCCAGGATCTAATCACCGCATCGGAAATGAAAAATGTCACGTGGTAGTGCGTCTGAAAATAATCGTTATCCGTCAATATACAGTGACTAACTCCATACATCGAATACCTTGTGTCTTTTCAGGAATTTTATCGAGTTATATTACGATAAAAAGTCGATTAATACCCTGTATATGGACATCAAAATTCACAAACTCTATATAAAAAATAGTAACCCTGTATATGAGTTTACAGACTTCCCACTTTCAATTGAAAATAAATCGCACTCTATTTAAGGTAACTTGAAATTGATTGAATTTCCACTTCTACTATAATATTAGAAAAAGTTAAAAAAATCACCCTGTACATAAGGTAACTTAATAATTTCGATATTAAAACAAAATCATCCTATACGTGACTACATGAGCTAAAACATTGTACAACACTAAACTAATGAAAGTGACCAAGAGAAATATTAGACTTACCGGTACTAAGGAATCTTTCAAGCAAAAATAATTCTCGATATCCGGATCGTCTTTCACCATAGCCTGCCATCATGGATAACCTTCGATAACCATCAGAAGACATCAGATGACATCGGAAGATATCAGAGGACATCAGAAGACATCAGAAGGCATCGAAAGACATCGGACGACATCTGAAAACGTCGGAAGACAATAAGACATCAGAAGATATAAGAAGACATCAAAGGCATCAGAAGACATCAAAGGCATTAGAAGAAATCAGAAGACATCAGAAAACATCGGAAGACATCAGAAGACATCGGAAAACATCAGAAATCATCAGAAAACATCGGAAGGCATCAAAGGATATCAGAGGACTTCAAAAGACATTAGAAAACATCGGAAGACATCAGAAGGCGTCGGAAGACATCGGACGAGATCAGAACATCAGAAGACATTATTGGACATAAGAAGACAATAATCAAGATAAAGTGACAATCGATTTCAATTGACTCTTGATTACGATATCTGACAAAAATGTACGCTAATTTACCTGAATATTCATGAATATATGTTATCCGACCTCAACAGACATCAGAAGACATCGGACGACATCAGAAGATATCGGAATATATCGGATGACATCAAAGGACGTAAGAATATATAAGAAGACATCAGAAGATATCAGAAGAAATCAAAAAACATCAGAAGATATCAGATGACATCGGAAGACATCAGAGAACATCAGAAGACATCAGAAAACATCCGACCTCAACCGACGTCAAGAGACATCAGAAGACAATAATCAACATAAAGTGACAATCTACCTCACGATATCTGACAAAACTGTACGCTAATTCAACTGAATATGAATCTATGTTATTCGATCTCAATCAACATTCCTAGACATCAGAAGACGTCAAACAACATGAAGTGACAATCTACTTCTATCGGCTTCAATTCATTCTTAAATACAATATCTGACAGAAGAGAACGCTAATTCACCAAATGTACATTTTTCCATGATATCCGACCTCGATCGAAGTCACTAGACATCAGAAAACATCAATCAACATGAAGTGAGAATCTACCTCAATCGATTTCAATTGATTCTTGATTACGATATATAGAAAAAGTGTGCGCTAATTAATCTAAATAAACATGAATGTTATTCGACCTCAAAGACATCAAACAACATAAGTAACAGTCCACCTAATTCGGCTCTATTTGATTCTTGATCACAATATCTAATAGAAGAGGACGCTAATTTATCTGAATATACAATATATGTTATTCGAACTCAATCGACGTCAATAGACATCAGAAGACATCAATATACATAAAATGAAAATCTATCTCAATCAGCTCCAATCAAATCTCAATTGATGTTATTCGACCTCAATAAACGTCAATAGTCATCAGTACACATCAATCATCGTAAAGTGACAATCTACCTCAATCGATTCTTAATTACGATATCTAACAGAAGTAAACGCTAATTTATCTGAATATGAATCTATGTTATTAGCACTCAACCGACGTCAAGAGACATCAGAAGACAAGTATCAACATAGGGTGACAATCTACCTCCATCGATATCAATTAATTCTTGATCACAATATTTAATTGACGTTACTGGGCATCAGAAAACATCAATCTACATAAAGTGACGAACTACCGCAAACGGCGTTAATTAATCTTTAATTGATGTAATTCGACCACCATTGACGTCACTAGGCATCAGAAGACTTCTATCAACAAAAAGTGACAATCTACCTCACTTGTCTCAAATTGAATCTTCATAACGATATCGTATAGAAGTGAGAGCTAATTCACCTGAATATAAACAAATCTATGGTATTCAACTTGGATTCTTTATTGATGTTATTCGACCTCAATCAACGTAACTAGATATAACAAGACATCAAGTAATATAACGTGGCAATCTACCTTCTACCTCAATCGGCCTCAGTTTTCTCACATAACGATTTCTGGGGAAAGTTTGCGCTTATATAACTGAATAAACGAGAATCTATGTTATTCGACCTCAATCGACGTCACTAGATTAAGATGACATCAATCAATGAAATGACAATCTACCTCAATCGGCTCCAATCAAATTTCAATTGATGTCATTCGACCTTAATAGACGTCACTAGACATCAATCGACATAATTGTTAATTACGATATCTAACAAGTATATCCTAATTCACCTAATATTGCCTTACCACAGCAACGAGCGATAACTTATTAGAAGTGTCAGTGTAAAGTTTGATGTCAAAAAAGTAAACCAGAGTTTGCAATAAATTAAAAGAAAAAATATGTCCAGCAAAATTGTGAAAATCGAAAAATTGGAGTATTAAGCCATCATCAAGTAACTGTATTTAAGAGTATTTGAGAGTTAAGCAGATTTACGAAGATATGCTGGTGATCAATGTCCTTCATATGCGACCATTAGAAATTGGATTGCAAGCTTTAAAAGAAGTAAATTTTCTATTCCATTGAAGATGATGACCGATAGAAAAAGCCAATTTTTGTGCCAGTCCCCGGAATATCGATGCAGTTCATGACATGATTTTATCAGACCATCGAATTGGGCTAAAACGGATATCTGAAGCTCTGATTATTTCATACGAACGCATTTATCATATAGTTCACGTCAATTTGGACACGAGAAAAATTGCTGCAAAATGGATCCCCAAATGTTAGAATGTTGACCAAAAGCGTACAAGGGTTGAAGCATCGCAACCGAATTGTTACTATGTTGATTCAGTTTTTTTGGATTGCCATGGAGTAATCATGATTGATTTTTTGGATAAGGGTAGAACAATAACTGGAGATTACTTTTCGGCTTTACTGACCACTCTAATAGAAGTTATTAGACATCAGAGAATATCAATTAAAATAAAATGGCACTCTACCTCAATTGGCTTCAATCGAATCTTATTCGATATTATCCGACCTCATTCGACGTCACTAGACATCAGAAGACATGAATCAACATACAGTGACAATTAACCTCAAACAGTTTCAATCGATTCTAAATTACGATATATGACAGAAGTATACGCTAAATCACCTGATTCTACATAAATCTGTTATTCGATCTCAATCGACGTCAATAAACAGATATCAATCAACATAGAGTGACAATCAACCTCAACCGGTTTCAATAGATTCCTAATTGATTTCATTCGACCTCATTCGACGTCACTAGTTATTAGAAGACATCAATCAACAAAAAAAGACAATCTATCCAATCGGTTTCAATTGATATAGGAGTTTTTCGTGTCTAGTTTCTTCTCTCAATATCTCTTTCTTTCAACGTCTTAAATATATTTGTCAATAGCTTTCTACATTTCTTTAGTTTTTTCTCTCTATAATTTTGTGTGTAGTTGTTCAACAGAGCTCTGTCGATGTCTAAGTCAAATGGGTCGTGAGCGTCTAGGTGGCCATTTAAAACATCTATCGGCTCTTATTTAGTTAGAAAAGAATAGAATTTTTGTAGCTTACAACATTTTTCCTCTATACTGAAGGTTTTCTCCTTTGTTCTGAGAATTCTAAACTGTTCAAGTATTGTAGAGTGGGAACGTTCGACTATTCCATTTTTGAGGATTTACTGGCTAGATAAGTGTCAAATACATTCATAATTTCTTCAACGTCTTTCTATAGAATTTGTCAATAATATAGTCTTCGAATTTGAGTATCTGTTACGTTTATGCCGTGGTAGTTGGTTGTTCCTTGATAGTAATGATTCATGATATTTTTCTCTCTTCGAGGGTTATTGATATCTTCTGATAGTTGGTTGGATTTTACCAAGTTATACACCGTGCTCTTGAATGTTTCTCGTATTATGTGGCTGAGAAATGTTTAATGGTTTCTTCCAATATAAATCCTTTTCTTATTTATAGAAGTTATTTAGGTGACTGGCGGAACTGGACTATGGTATTCTAGTGTATTCTAGTGCATTATTGATCTATCGCAGATGAGAATCCCTAAGATGAGATTTTTTGGCTGTGCATCTTGTTGCGTTTCAGTCATTTTGTTTTTCTTGAAGTGAGTCTTCTATAGCTTGAGAATCCTCCATGAAGAAATTGTTCGTTAGGTAGTGTTGTTTCTTCCCTTTTTCCAAGAAATCCTCGATAATTTTTAGCTCTACTGGATTTCGATGATCGGTCGTTAGTACAAACTCTGTTTCATCATTGTTTGTGTCGATGAGGGAGCCTGGGTGATTATATAATGATGTAAAGTCTCCGACGTTGGAACTTCTTCGAGTTCATATGCGTTTATTTCAACTCTAAAAAGGGTGATGGCCATGGCATTAGCGTTGCCCTTTTTATAATCAACCTCGTAATCAAATTCTTCTAGCTTTATTCGCCATCTAACTTTAGTGATAACAACCATTTGAGCAGTTGGTGGTCTGATAAAGTTTTTAAATTTCCTCTCAAAAAGGTACAGAGCTCTGGATCCATATGCGATTGGCCATATCGTTGCCGATGGGACTTTGAGAGAGTACAGATCCAATGGCAAAGGTGCTTGCATCTGTAGTGAGGTTGAACAGCTTCGTGAAGTCTGGATTTTGTAGCAATGGTTCGTTGGTCAAAAGGTTCTTACATATCTTTTGACATTTTGAGAATCTGGTGTATGTTCTTTTTCGTACCTTTCTTTAAGCATGTGATTAAGGGTTTCGTTATTCTGGCAAACTATTTAATGAATTTTGCATAGTAGTCCAGAAATCCTCTGATTTTTTGCCGTTTTTGAAATTTGTAGTCGATAATAACTAACTAGGGATGAGGAGAAGATAATTATATAGTCCATGTCTACCAAACAAATTTCTCCTACTACTATTCGCCATTTGATTGTTCTAGAGGCATCGGGTTTTTTGGGAACAGCTCAAATAGGTGAAGATCAAGGCGATTGACTAAGTATAATGATTCCTTATTCTAACATTGATGTTGTTTCTGTACCTCTTCTTTGTGAATATGTGGGTAACAGTATGATTTGTTGTAGGTCTGAACTTAATCTGTTCTGATGTTATGTTTTATTTGGTTGGTAAAAATTAAGGGTGGCTCTGGATGGGGGAAAACAAAAATCTTTCACACAGTTGTTTCATATGCACTCCGGCTTCTGGCTTGAAGCGATCGGTTCTCAGGAGGTGTTCGATATCTGTCTTCTGGTATTCTGGAGGAATAATTTTAGCTGTAAGTAGATGGAAGTCATTTAAATAGAATTCTGAAGTTTGATCTAGATTTGTTAGTGCTATTTGTATCGGCTGGTTTGTAGAATTGACAATTTTTGTACATGCTAAACCATTAGCAGCTGTAGTTAAACTGGCTTCTTGTATCTGTTGTTTGGAAAGTACGATTGTTCCTTGAGCTTCTTTAATAGGTAGACGAACCTGGGTAATAATTCGTGGTTCAAGTTGGATAGAGTAAAATTTAGTATTGTTACTTTCTTGGTATTAAATGAGTAGGGCGAGATTTTCTGTGATGAGTTCATAATCAGGGAAATTGAGTTTGAATTTGAGAAGTTTGAGATTATCGAGCCCTTTTAAACCATCGCAGGTTTTGTGGTATTCAAAAGGGTAAAATTTGGAATTCCGCGAATATGTATTTCAGCGCAATAATAATAATCTTAGAAGTGATTTTTAAAAATGAGGTTACCATTAAGGGTTCATGTTTGATATTATTAGAGAAATACTTAGAAGCGACATTGGATTAGGGAAAATTTGATAGCACCTGTGCATATAAGAGGTTTGAGAGTAGAATTTGAGATAGTTGGTATAGGGTACTTCCGTTCTCTCTTGGTAGGAGTGTTGCTCTATCAAGTTGCGTAGTTGTTTTCAGCGTTTTCCTGAAAATTTTCTGGTCCTCCATCGCATTTATATTGGTCCTCGTCATACGGTTAGTAGAAATCTCTTCTCTGGATAGTGAACGTTGTAAGTGGTTTCATCATCGAATCCGTTATGTCATAATCATAGCTTTCATTTGTATATTCGATGTTGAATAATTCTTCGGATGTATATCTCGGTGTGTTTTATTGTTGTTGAAGTCTCGAAAATTTCGGTGCTTGGCCTCGGCTCTGAAATGTAGCTCTAGTACTCATACTCATCGGTGTAGGCTTGTATGCTTAGGGTAGTCCAGGTCTATTTTGTTGTTGAGGTCTACTGAATTGTTGGTTATTGACGAGAAATCTTGACGGTGCAGGGAATAGTTTATGATCTTGTAGGGAGAAACGGTTGACCTATGCTAGTGGTCTGGGTCTAAGCTGCTGAATGTTGCCATTTCGGAGACATAAGGGTTGTTGGTGACTTATATTCCCGTTTGTTGTTCGTAAGCTTGCTGGTCGTTGGTTGGGTACTCACCGTTTTCTGAAGGTATTTTATATTATTTTCCTCCGGGATTTATTGCATTGCTATTGATAAGTCTTCAGTTCATGGCTCTTATAGTAGATCCTAGGGGTTACCGAAGTACTGCTAGGAAAGTTGTTAATGCTTGTTTATGGAGAAAGCTCTTCTTACTTGCCTTTATATTAACGTCGCTGTTGTGAAGTACTGTAGATATAGTGTTAAGCAGACACATCAATTTCTTTTAATATTGCTGTAAATCTGCGTAAAAAACTCAATGTATTCCTACTGAGTTCTTGACGCCGCTTTGCAAGTTTCGTGTGGAAGAGTTTTCATTACGTTGGTCTTTAGCTTTTCCTGTCAGTTTACCAAATATTCCTTGGAAAAGGAGATGACTTTAGAAGCTTTGAGTGTTGTTACAGTCCCAGAAATGGCTCATCAGAAGAGTGGATGTATTTATGAAATTGTAGAGCTCATTGGATTTCCATCCTAAGAGGAAAGGACATCTACGTATTTACAGACTAACGATGATGTTGTTGTGCATTCCGGATATAAATATTACTATTTTCTATCTTCTCTCCGTCTTAAAACTCGAGCTTTTTCAAGGCTTCTATTTTATCTTTCTTAACTTATGGATACGTTTTCTAACGAATTAAATTTGATTTTCACTGACTTCTTCATTCTTTTTTTCATAGATGAACTTAAAGCTTTCCAAAGTTTATTTGAAGTGAACAAACGTTACATTACAGAGATTATCACTAAGGGCTCCTCCACTAATCCACTAACTTAAAAATTACTGCCACAAAAGTCACTTTTTAAAGAGAAACTTTATTTGAACAGCAAAGTGACAATTTTAACACTTTAACAATATCAGTTATTGATCGATCTTACTTACAAAAACAATAATTGCAATAATAAACTAAATATATGTCATCAATCAATATTAAGAGACAATTTTAATGGATTTTTAATTACGATATTTGATAGACTCGACACTAATTAAGAGGAATATACATGGTTTGATGACATTTGGCTTTAATAGACATCAGAAGACATCAGTCAACATCGAGTGGCAATCTACCCCATTCATAAAGTGAAAATCTACCTCAACGGTTTCATAGATTGTTAAACGAGACTATTTAACAGAATTAGACGCTAATTCAACTGTATATAAATGAATAGATATGATTAGGCTTCAGTCTACGCCAATACACATCAGAAGACATCAATAAACATGAAGTGACGTCAATTGGCCTTAATGGAAAGTTATTCTACGATATCTGACAAAAGTCGACGCTTTTTCATCTAAATTTACGAGAATTGATTTGATTCGACGTCAATAAACATTGAGAAACATAATTAAATATGAAGTCATAATATACCCCAATCGACTAGATTGTTAATCTACACTATCTGACAACGCGAACACATGAGGCGAGGTGATTCGACCTCAATAGACGTTAATAGACATCAGAAGACATCTATCAATGATTCGACCTCAATCGTTATCAATTGACATCATAGGTCAACATTAGGTGACAATCGACTTCAATCAGCTTCAATGGATTCTCAATAGTATGTTTGAATAAAAACTCTAGCGACAGCACATGAAAGCACATTCAGCACTTTCTTTACTTTCCGTTGAACAGCTATAGCTTCTAGAAGTGCGGGGAGTGCAGGAAGGTATTTCACGAACGTCAACACGGCCTCGTGTATTTCTATCAACATTGTTTCAGTCTCTTCAAACTATGTTTACCTGGAATGATTTTTTCTAATTATCCGACCAAAGTTTCAAATTCTTGGTGCAGAGTCACAGGAAAAATATGAATATATGACTCACAGTGCGATTCAGATGCTGACAGCAGAGGAAGCTTTACTTGTAGCCAAATTCAATCAATGGTTTGCACAGTGGCTGTAGACAGCAAGAGGTTGAATCTTGAAAATACTGGCTTGATTTTACACTTATCTGTCCAAATTGAATTTTGTAACAAATTATCGTCATTAGTTTTAATTAATATAAATTTACAAAAAGCAATTCACCTAGCTTTAAATTTTGTACCAACGAGATTGAATACGGATGGAACTTGTGTTTTTTAAGAATCCTGTGAATACTTATATCTAATATTCCCAAATCTCTCTGCGCATCGGTCCATGAATTTCCAGGATACATTTTGAAGTATCCCAAGACTTTAATTTCATTGGCTTCATTGTCTAAAACAGAACCTTCTTCAATTTACTGTACTGTGCAACAAACTGACCGTGGTTTTTACAATTATAAATGAGCCCTGTAGGTGTATCAGGGGTGGGTCGTAGCCTATCCGGTTATCGAAAATAGAAAGTATCGCAGGCTCGTTCAAAAACCCTATCACATTCCCCGTATATTACCAGCAAATTGAAATAATTTTGATCAATAAGTCGTAAACGGGACATGATAAACACTTTTGAAACGCTTAAATGTCAAGCTGTTTTTATTGTATGTTTTTTGGTTGATATTGTAGCTTTTTTTTGGTCGCTCCAGACAATTATAACAATTATAAACCATACCATTTCAGTGTTTCAGATTTCTACAAAAACCGTTCATTTGAGATGTATGAATTCACTAACGAAATCCCCTTAATTTAATATTAGATATAACACTAATATGTTTTGAAATCACGTTCCATCATGGAGGAACTCCAGTATACGCTTTCAAATTATCATTGATCAATTAATTTGTGACTTTCAAAATTTCAGCTGTTTCCGCAGCTGCTAGAATTCATAGAACTAGAGCCGGTATTTTCTGAAGGTTCATAAATATCTTGTGAACTATTTGAATGTGTAAAACTAATAGATGATAAACTTTTCTGAGCATCAACAAGTAAATTAGAAATTGACTTTTGACGTAATGGTTTTATTGGAGATTTTGCAGTACTTATGCTACCAGTTTTAATTGGTGAGCAGGATTTATCTATTTTTGAACTGATATGCTGCGATACTTAGGACAACTATTCACTTGTAAAGCAAGAGTACGATTGTTAATTTTAGTTTGTTTCAACATTGACCTTTTTGTTGGTTGTTACATTTAATGGAGCAGAATCCATTTCAATATTTTCAACAGTATTGGCTGATCCGGCATTAATATTTATTTCTTGAGGACTACTCTTTTCAATATTTTCTGACGATTCACTAAAAATTTCTTGAATGATTTGTTGTCTGCATCTTTTTTTTGCAGCTAGTCGAGAATTCATTCTAGTGCCTTAGTAGTTAGGTGAATGAGAGTAGAGCAAATAGTCAGTAGCCATCCAGCTTATGGTCACATCCGGTGAAGAAGTGGTGAAGCTTCTGGAGACAATCACAAGAAGTAGTAACGTTACAGAAAAATGGCGTGGCGTATGGGACGTAATAATGTAGAAGATATTTTTTACATAATAAAAATGTTGGCCTGTGCAGGATTCGAACCATCGATCTACGTGCTCACACTCGGCTCATATATGGGACTACGCCATTACGACTCAACGGGAATAAATTCGAGATGAATGTATTTAAAGGGTGTGGCGCAACGCTCTGGTTGAACAGAAGTGTTATTTTTTATGTTTTAAGAGGTAGTTTTGAAAGTGCGAAAATGTGCTTACAGTTTTATTAATAATAAATGTGGGAACATGTGTGTGTGTTCGAATCATAATGTCCTTAGAAGAGTATAGACGCCAATTGGAAGAATTTACTAAAAGTCTTCGAGGGCTGAATGAAGATATTTCCTTCTATGAGAAGTTTAAAGTAATAAAGCAATTGGAGCAAAGGTGCTTGTTGTATGATAAGGACCTTAAAAATCGACGATTGCCACCTACTTCAAAATATCCACTTAATAGAATTAAACCGACTACAATATGAATAATACAATGGACAAGCATACCGTCAAGGATGATATTAATGTGTTTGCAATGACATGTATAATTTTAGCAACAGTATTTATTTTATTATTAAAAATTGTAAACATAAAGATTAATCATTCATGTAATTTAGACATAAATGAGGAGTATACATTGTGTTTTAATAAAACTTTTCATATGTTTTTTTATATTATTTATCAAAACAAAAATAAGTTACAATGGTATTATACTTGAAAACCAGTATCGAAGTCGTTCTATATTAATTCTTGTACAATTGAAAGTTCCATTGGTATGGCAAGCCTTCGAATCTTTTTTGGATTTTTCCATGGCAGAGGATGTTCCATCAAATTTGCTGACATCAACAATCATCATAGAAATTCCATATTCTTCACGTTTCTTTTGTAAAAATTCAGCTTTTTGATTACCGCGAACGTGAATGTAATCAACATTAGGCTTACGCTTTTCAAAATCTCGTCCAATTTTGCATAATCAACATCTCCAGAAGAATACTTAATTCCATAGATATACCTGTTTGCAGACTTAATCGGCGAGTACTGATATCTGGATTCTCCGTAACACAAATTGAAATTCCATCTTCTTCATCGGCAGTGATTTTTTTGTAGCACCATACTCAGTTTTAGAGCGTAAAGACCCCGTTTCACCTAAGCGATTGTAAAGATTTCGGTACAGTTTGTAATTAGGTTGCCTTCGATTTAGGTATAATTGTGAATAGCTTCTGAGCCGCAGTTGGACCACTATAATTTGACTGAGCAAACACACAAATCATATCGCGCATCTCATTATTTGAAAAATCGTTATGCCTAGGCATTATTTGATAAGTAACTATTACTCTTGTTAATTACTAAATTGTTAATAAATGGTATACTAATGTATTACTTATTCTTATTATTATCCAATTTTTGCTTTTACACATACTGTCTAAAAGTGTCTAAAAGATCTTTACGAAAGCGGATCATAAAGTGTATTGAAGTAAATGGTGAACATTTTTAGGCATTTTTTATTTTTGTTGACAAATTTGATATTGTTACAAATTTGAGGAATAATAAATTTGTAATTAAAATTTATTGAATTTAGTGTAAATTATGATTCCTCATGCCAAAAAACGTAAAATTGACAATTTTCAAAGAGAAATTTGGAAAACATAAAAAATTATTGCGAAAATCAAAATTTAAATTTAAACTTTGAACACCCCGTATCTTGGAATCTAGCAATATTTGCATAAGGCATGATGAACAGTATCATCATATTTTGAGGTATAGAATCTACAGTTCAGAGATTGGACATTCTTAATGAATCACCCTGTATGAAGGGACTTTTTCAAGATAGCTGTGGAGGCTAGGGTCGTTACATATGCCGCTAAAACTCAAGGTACTTGTTATTTAATATTGGAAGTAATATTGTATATCAAGTGCCTTGTATTTATTTTCAGTATTTAGAACATAGACTAAAAGGGCATAAATACCTTTAAAGAAATAGATCTGCATTAACAAACCACGAAATATCAAAAAAACATTATCTTCAATTATAAAGATTTAAAAATGTTTGGATTGGAATCAAATATAAATAATTTAATTGATGACTACTACATAGCCAGGGTCACAATTAGTACAAGGCACTTGATATATAATATTACTTCTTTTATTTTTTGATGTTTTAGATTTTAATGTAGACAAATATTTGAATATGGTATTATGTCCTTTGTGACTCATACTAATATCATATTTATTAAAATAATTTGATAGTTGATGGGAAAGTCCTTGTATTTTATGTTTTAATGTTTCATGTACTGATAGTTTGATAGATCTATCAGCCTAACTGATCTTTTTTTTGTGACATAGGATGACATGAAGAGAAGTTCAAATATCTTGATAAACAAATTGGTTTCGTATACCATTCTGTTTTTTTATGATATGAGTTGAATTTTTTATTTACGTTTTCAATTTGATTCTTTGGTACGACAGTAATGCAATCATCTACATATCGGAAAAAGAATGGACTATTTATATAAAGTTTGCTAAGGACAGTTTCCTCGAGATCTTCCATTACTAATTGTGCTTACATGCAGAGTATGCCTGCTGCATGCTTTTTTAATTCCGGTAATTATCCAAACTCTTGAAATATTGTGTATAAAATGCAAGAGCTTTAACATCATTAAAGTTTTTCTCTCAAAATACTCTCCGATTGAGGATCTATCAACTCCATTTGTAAATGAACTGGTGGCTGTGAAGCTTCAAAATTGAATGGATTGTTGAAAATTGGGAATTCAATTTTATTCATTTTGCGAAAGTCTTCAAATCGATTGTTGAATTCCGTAATCAAATTCTGCAGATGTTGACAATGTTCTTCCCATTTTTTGGTTCACAGTTCCAAATGATTTTAAATAAGGGAAATGGTTCAAAGATTAATTTTTTACCTAATTTTCTCACAGCCTCAACTTAGTTTCAAATGCTTAAATAAATGAATACATTTGAGTGACAATCAGATTTTTACCCTATTTCGAAAATAATTAAATAACGGTGGACTTCAGGTAATCAATGCCTTATATGAAGTTGCGAGGATATATTGAAAAATTCTTAGCCTACTATAGAACCCAACAAAATTTCCATGTCAAATATTTTATTACTCAACATATTCTCCTCTTAATTGGATACGTTCAACCAGTGAAAAGTTTACATACAGGTATTCTGTATGGCTCGAAACTCCAATTTTTCGATTTTCACAATTTCGGTAGACAACTTTTTTCTTCTAATTTATTGCGTAAATTTGGTTTACTTTTTTGTAAACACTGACACTTCTAATAAGTCATTGTTCGTTGCTATGGTAACGCAATATTTTGTTTATGCATGGAACTGGTCTAGGCTAAGATATCAATAGATCCTCGTATATTGAAATTTCGCGTAGACTGCAAACATTTCATAAAAAGATAGCATTCTGCTCAAAATAACGAAGTTTGGGTCCAGTATAACTGAAAGTTTCAGAAAGCTGAAATTATTTTAACTGAAACGTGCATTTCGAAAACCCATGCAAGCAAATTCCCATAACACTAGTCGCAGTACTTTCTCATATACATACCGATTCCGCTTAGTCGTGAAAGACTCTGTACATACAAATATTGTACTGTACCATTGTGAAAGATATATTAATGAAAAATTGGGATAAAATAATAGAATATACATGAAATAAATTCATAAAAGCTATAGAACAGTCACGCTAAGAATATCGCCATCTCTTAGCAGCAAGCGGAAATATTCTATTATTTTTGTCGAGAACGATAGAATCTTCGTACTTGAGTTTATACCAGAACCTTCCATAACCATATAAAACGAGTGCGTTGGTGCGACGTGAGTCAGTTGAATCGAGTAATCGAAGAGATACGGTTTGGGAAGGATTTTAATTCTACTGCGAGGTAGTGATTGTTAAGGTATTGTGCATTTGTTTGTGTCATTTACAAACTTTTCACTGGCTGTTGACAAGAGCACTGATACTGTTGATACAGCTGTTTTTATACGAAGCATTAACAGTAACTAAAATAACTGAAGGACTATTTAAGTGCGTTCAATTGACAGATAATACAACAGCAAATGAAATTTATTCTGCAATTGAGCATGTGATAGCAGAATATGTACGGGGATGTATTGATATCTAGTTAGCCTAGATCAGTTCCATGCATAAACAAAATATTGCGTTACCATAGCAACGAACAATAACTTATTAGAAGTGTCAGTGTAAATTTTGACGTTAAAAAAGATGTTCAATGATATTATGAAAATCGAAATATTGGAGTATCCGGCCATCATTAAGTACCTTTATTTAAAAGGGGTAAGCAGATTTACGAAGTTATACTTAATACCCTTGGTGATCAATATCCTTCGTATGCAAACGTGAAAAATTGGACTGTCAAGAAGGCCAGTTTCTGTGTCAGTCCCCGAAAGTATCGATGCCTTTCATGACACTCAGATTCTCCAAGACTAAAAGTTCGTCTCCAAAAATCTGCTGGAAAAGTTCTTGCTTCCGTTTTTTGGGATTGCCATGGAGTAATCATGAGTGATTTTTTGGATAAGGGTAGAACAATAACTGGTGTTTACTTATCGACATGACTGACACTTTACGGGAAAACATTAAAAAGAAAAGACGCGGAACGCTACCCAAAGTTGTTTTGTTTTTGCAAGACAACGCCTCTGTATACAAATCTCTTGTTGCCATGCAAAAAATTCATGATTTAGGGTTTGAATTACTAGAACACCCCCCTTATTCATTAGATTTGGCTCCGTTCGACTATCATCTCTTTCTTCAACTGATAAAAGTTTAAAAGGTCGTAAATTTTCTTCCAACTGGAGTTAATAAAAGCTGTGAAAGTCTTGTTTGCAGAGCAAGAAGAAACATTCATTTTTTTCAAAGGTATATAGACGTTACAGGTTCGCTGTAATAAATGTATCCAATAAAGAGGAGAATATGTTGAGTAATAAAATATTGGACATGGAAATTTTGTTGGGTTCTATAGTAGGCTAAGAATTTTTCAATATATCCTCGCAACTTCATATAAGGCATTGATTACCTGAAGTCCACCGTTATTTAATTATTTTCGAAATTTTCGGACACATACAGCCCTCCACTAAAATAATTATATTTCTAAGTGTAAGTCAGTTGGATCTAATATTTTTGGTGTTTGGAGAAATAATACTCACAGCTTCCAAAATCTGTGAAAACCTTGTCGAAAATTTATATATGGTGATCAGAATTTCACTATCTAAAAACTTCGGAAACTTAATTTTTCCAAATGGCAATTCCCACTTTTCTCTTCACTAATGGATTTTAAGCTTTAAATTAAGGGGATTTCGTTAGTGAATTCATACATCTCAAATGAACGGTTTTTGTAGAAATCTGAAAAACTGAAATGCTATGGTTTATAATTGTCGATTGTCGGGAGCGACCAAAAAAAGTTACAATATCAACAAAAAAACATACAATGAAAACAGCTTGACATTTAAGCGTTTCAAAAGTGTTCTTCATGTCTACATATAAGTGTAAAATTCAGAAGAATGAAAAATTTAACCGGCGAACTCTCATTATTGGAGTGATACTAATCCTCAAATGTTGAGTGAAAGACAGTTCCTAAGTACTTGAATTTCAATGTTTATGATGCGATAAAAAATGACTGTATGCTGCTGGTACATTTTTATGACGAATTTACTATTTAAATTTGAGGGTGAATTTTACTTCAAATTTTTGTTTATTTCAGATATCTAGAAAAATTAGAAAATTATTCATATCCACTAAATCTGAATTGGAATCAGCTGTGATATCAGCACGATGGAGCCCCACCACAACTTTTTACAGACTCATTTTGAGGACTGATGGATAGTACTTTGCATCAATGGCCTCACCGTTCACAGAATATCACCCCATTAGATTTTTTATATGAGTAAGCTAGTCACGCCCGTAACCATTCATATTGCAAACGGTGACGTTTTACAGCAATAAAATAGGAACTTTGAAAACAGAAACTCAAGGACAAAAGTTTTGTTTGGAATGATTGATCGTTCAAAATATGAAACATAATTTGTTATCACTTTCAAAAATTACCTCAATGGCTCATACAATTAAAGTAGAAAGAAAAATATGATTATACAAGGTAAAAAGAAGACTGGGTCATGCTGGAAAAGATGTTTTAATTCAGTTAGGATTACCACCCGAAAATAAAATTTTCTCTACATGTATGGAAGGTAAAGGTACAAGATGCCCATTTACTGATAGAGAAAGAAAATCAACCAAAATTGGCGAATTGATCCACAGCGGCGTTTGTGGTCCAATGAACCCTACCGCTTTTGACGAATCGCGATATTTTCAGACCATTATAGATGCTACATCAGATAGTTCAGACAATAAAGATAATACTCAAGAAAATGTTGCATTGCCAGAATTGTCATTAACCAGGTCAGGTAGAAATGTAAAAAGGCCAGGATATTTGGAAGGTTATGACATATATATATCGCTTATTGTTTCTTTAGTTCAGTAATAGGGAACCAGTAGCACGGGGGTTTCTAGAACCTCAACAAGGTATGGAATTTGATTATGCTCCAGTGTGCAGAATTTCAACAATACGCTTAATGCTATCAGTGGCAGTTGAAAGAGATTATATATATATATATATATATATATATATATATATATATATATATATATATATATATATATATAGAAATGTGAAAGGTCCCCGACACTGCCACACGACCAGCGGATTCCAAAGTGCAATAAACAATATTCACATAGTCAGCGGATTCCAAAATACGTATCAAATAAATATAAGTTCATTGCATTAAATTAATTCAATTCATTGTTTTGTTACTGTTCATTGTTAAAATATTGATTTGTCTGTAAAGTTATTTTCTGTAAATAAAAGTACTTTTTAAAAAAGTTAAAAGTGTCCCAAAGAACATTTCTGGCGCTGCGAACAGGATCAAATTCGTACAGAAACACAAGTTTTCCTGGTCAACTTTAGTTGTTAAACGAGACGATCCATCGAACCAAGGCGAGAAAAACGTAGTAAGCAGAAGACATCACCAGTGATCATCCTCTTGTAAGTACAACGTTCCTTTTCACCTTATTTATGAGCACTTTTAGCGATATTTCTGAAAGTAACTTACATTTATTATTGTCAAATCTCTCTATAAACCCTTTGGACAGTTCTACTTCAGCTAATAGTTCTCGATTTTCTAAAAATCAAATTTTAAAAGTTCGAAACACTGATACCTTGAATATGTCTCTTCAAAACAATGATATCTCCAGCCTCTGTGCCACTCTACCTGAATTTAGTTCGAAAGATAATCTTTCAACATTTATAAAATCGGTAGATAACTTAATTACGTTCCTTCGGTCACAGAATCTCACTCAACCTCAAGAATTCATATTAAATGCCAATATTATTTCTCGTATAAAAGGTGAACCTAGAGATTTTTTAAACTACTCAAATTTAACACTTTGGACTGATGCACGTCCAGCATTACTATCTAAATACGGAGATAGACGCTCCGAAGATATTTTACTAACTCAATTATCTACAACAGTTCAGTACGATAATGAGACGTATGATATCACCAAAGAATCTCTAATAATTTAAATGATTTGCTTCAACACATAGCTCTTAATGATAATATAGAAACTGTAAATTTCAAAACCCCATACTTTAAAAATATTGCTCTCAAAACGTTTTGCACTGGCATTAACGAGCCATATTGTGAATATTTATCACATTTTCAAATAAATTCTCTCGACGAAGCCCTGCAAAAATGTATCTCCTACAATAATCATAAAAATCAACAATTATATATGAACTTTTTGAGGAGTCAACAAAATAGAAGACTACCCTATATCCAAAAATCAAAACAAAATTCTATTCCCTCAAACCACAATAGATTTAATCAAACTTTCACGCGAAACCCTATTATTAACCCAAGTCCCCCACGAAATAACTCTTTTTCAAATATCCTTATTTCTCCCATAAATAGAATCCAAAATAACCACCCCTTTAGAAAAAACCAAAGTTTCACTAGATCTCAGCCTAATAATACTTTTGGTAATAACCATACATTTAATAATCCATCTACCAACAATTCTTTTGGAAATAATCCAAACCCCCTTGCTCCACAACACCAAAGAAATTCTCTAACTCCTCGAAATGTCCCACAACCAATGAGTGGTGTACAAACTATTTCTAGTAGAAATCAACCAATGAGTACTTCCACGAGAAAAACTTTTAATTTTAATGTTGATTCTCATCAAAATGAATACTCCAACCCTAACGATACCTTAGACTTTGACGATACAAATGACAATTTTGTTAACGAAAATTCTCATTCAGACGTCCAGGTCGAAAATTTTTGCGAAGCCACTCACGAAGCACCAATTCAATAAATCTTAATAATATCCGTAACAACCCCCAACTACCATACTTCATTATGCCAAAATCAAAACTAAAAATCTTAATTGATACAGGAGGCTCAGATAGATCTCCTAAAGCTTCTACCTTTTTCAACTCAAATCACATTTATAATAAGCCCTTCACGTTGACTTCCATGAAAATAACACGGAAGTATAACTCTAATATTAAAACACCCTTGATCGAAGAACTTAACATTTTAGAACCCATCGACGCTAGAATTGCCGAGTGGAGTAAAGACTTCGACATACTACTAGGAAATTACGACCTAGAACACTTGCATGCTTTGATAGATTATCAAAGTAAATTACTTACATTAAAACGTCTTAATATTACTATTCCTTTTGACACCTTACATAATAAAATTCCTGTAGACATCTTCAATGGCGACATTCTCCTACCCGAAACTATAATAAATAACATTAAAATTCCTGAATCTATCCATACTGTTGCCAACGGTTACATTAACGATATCTATTTACCAACTCCTTTGCCCTTAGAACCTATACATGTCGAGCATTTAGATAAATACGAAATATGTAACGGTCCAAGTAAATTCGATCCTTCATTAATTCGTACTCAGCATTTGAACCAAGAAGAAAAGGAAAAAATTTTGAAGCTTTGTAACATATATAAGGATATTTTCTATGACGATAATTCCGATTTAACTTTTACTTCGGTCATTAAGCACGAAATAAGAACAAAAGACGAAAACCCAATTTACGTCAAAGGCTTCCGACATCCGAAAGCAATGCAAGAAGAAATTTCCAGACAGATTAATCAATTACTCGATAAAAAAATTATTAGACCATCAATGTCTCCTTACTCCGCCCCTGTTTGGGTTGTACCAAAAAAAACCGATGCTTCCGGCAAGAAAAAAATCCGTATGGTAATTGACTACCGCAAACTAAACGAAAACACCGTTGAAGATAAGTATAATCTTCCCAATATAGAAGACATTTTAGATAATCTAGGAAAAGCTACATATTTTACTACCCTTGATCTAGCCCAAGGCTTCCATCAAATTGAAGTCCACCCAAATTCAATCGAAAAAACAGCTTTTTCCGTACCACATGGTCACTACGAGTTTTTACGAATGCCATTTGGTCTTAAAAACGGACCTTCCACTCTCAAAAAATTGATGGATAACATTCTCCGACCTTTTCTCTACAAATGTTGTTTCGTATATATGGACGACGTCATAATTTTCTCTAAGTCCCTTCAAGAACACTTGATTCACATTGCTGCAATCTTTGAAACATTCCGAAAGGCAAATTTGAAAATTCAATTAGACAAATCTGAATTTCTGACGAAAGAAGTCGCTTTCCTTGGTCACATTGTGACTCCTGAAGGCATTAAGCCCAATCCTAGTAAAATAGAGGCCATTAAAAATTTCCCTATTCCAAAGACTGTGAAAGAAGTGAGATCATTCTTAGGACTCATTGGATATTACAGAAGATTCATCCCAAATTTTGCAAGAATAACATTAACCTTTTCTCGATGCACTCGTAAAGGAGCTATCATAGATCCAACGAATGTCAATTACAAAGAATGCTTTGAGAAGTGCAAACAACTCTTATGCAATGCCCCAGTTTTGCAGTACCCAGATTTTTCAAAACCTTTTGTTTTGACAACCGACGCCTCCACTATCGAAAGAGAACTTCTGGCAATCTTAGATTCCTGTAAACATTTCCGCCCGTATTTGTATGGTCAAAAATTCACTGTCGAAAGCGACCACAATCTTCTAGTATGGATTTGCAAAATTAAAGACCCCACATCTCGGTTAGCCCGATGGAGACTGAAACTGGAAGATTACAATTTCGATGTTAAGTACCGCAAAGGCAAAGAAAACCAGGTAGCCGACTGTCTTTCCAGAGTACAGGTCAACGCACTTTCAAATTCTTCTATTTGTGCCGAACCCCCTGATCCCCACGATTTTGATCTAGACGAATTCCTTGAAGAATTCGACAAAAATCAATCTCTCAGCGAGAATACCAAACACACAGCAACCGAAAACCCGATTTCCGAAATTCCTATATCTGAAGATCCAATCAATTCAGCAACAAATCAAATTATTATTGTCCCTAAATCTAGAGAATATGACATTATTTATAAGAAACCTTTCAAAAAACATAGATATATCGTAAACCTCACTGACAATTGGATAACAGAAATACCTGATGCTCTCAAAAAAATACTTAGACCAAATGAAAAATTCGCAATACATGTACCCCATGAATTTCGACCCTTCATCTGTGATTACTTTAATAAAACTTTTGACTCGACCGTTAAGGCTATATAAGTTACTACAAGACATAGAAGAAGAACAAAGACAAATAGACTGTGTAAAACAATATCATACCGAAAATCACAACGGCATAATCGAAACTTACAAACATTTGAAAAATCAATTTTATTGGCCAGCCATGCAAACTACTATTTCTAATTTAATAAATCAATGCGAGATTTGCTTAAAAAACAAATATGAACGACACCCTTATAAATTACCTCAGTTAGGCCCATTATTAGGACAAAAACCTTTCGACATAATTCACATTGACTTGTTCCATTGTAACAAAAATTATTATCTAACGATTGTAGATTCATTTAGCAAATATGCTCAATGCTATAAAATCTCTGATAAAACTTCCGTATCAATCCTTAGCAAGCTAAGACATTATGTTTCTCACCACAATTACCCGAAAAAAATTGTTTGCGATAATGGCACTGAATTTAACTCTGCTGTAATTAAGGAATTCATGAAACTCCACAAAATTGAAATACATTTCACAACGGTCAATAACTCATCTTCTAATTCCCCTGTTGAACGATTCCATTCCACCCTTATAGAAAAACTTAGAACACTACGAGACCAAAATCCAGATGATCCCTTAGATGATACTTTCACACATGCAATTCTAATTTATAATCAATCAATCCACAGTTCCACTAACTTCTCACCTTTTTCAATTCTTTATGGCCCCTATGCCGAAGAAATACATTTCGATTTTGATCTTCCGCTATACGAAACATACAACCAAAGACATAAAGACGAACTCCAATCATTCATAATAGACTTATATAATAAACAAAAAGAAAAACGACAGAAAATTCTAGACAAACAAAATGAAAATACTGAACCAATTCCTGTAATCGATCCAACTAGTTCGACCTAAACTAAGCTCTCCATATTCTAAATTACATCCAAAAAAACAACTCAAAACTAAAATTGTTGGTAAGACCGACAAACAAAACACCACAAGTACTCACTTAAAATTTACAAAACGACTTCGTAACGTAAAGAAAAAGAATATCATCTCAGATAGACCTTCTTTACAGGACGACCCTATCCCTGGGATATCCGCTCAAGATACAAGAAATCCCCAATAACGGCTATTATGCAGAAGACATAGGCAAATCAAACGAGATAAATCATTATCATAGACATATTTTACAAATTAATTTAGAAAAATTAACTGATACTTTAGAAATAAACTCTAATGACCTTTTCGATTCACCTTTAGAAAATGGACCTTTAGCCCCTTTGAAATTTCAATATAATCACCTTTTAAACGAAGCAAAAGATAATCTTCATAAAATCACCCGTAAACATAAAAGAGGTTTGTTCAACTTCCTCGGAACAACTATTAAATATATATCTGGAAACCCTGATGATTATGACTTGGAATTATTGAAAGAAAGTTAAAGAAAATGAAATCATTAACAATCTTAATAAAGAGATTTCTTTTGGACACTCTATTGATACGAGATTTAATAAACTTCTAAATTTGATAAATAATAATAGTAAAATAATTGTGGCTGCAGTAAACAAGTTATCATCCGATTTCAATGGATACGTTGCACTTCATAATGAAATTCTAAACCTTCAAACTATAAATGAATTCCTTTTGAAACTGATTCGAACTAAAACTTTATCCCAACAAGACCTTTCGAATATTGAGCTCTTTACTTTAGATGAACTAGAAACTTTAAAACAAGAATTATTAGAAACATATTCTCGGCATTCCCTTTTAATCAGTGACGAACATCCCTATCAATTAATTGAAGCTTCTAAATCATTAGTTTGCGTTACCACCAAAACCATGCTCATAATACTGAAAATACCCATCCTTTATCCTCATTCTTACCCTACATCTAGAATCTACCCAATTCCCAATAATGATCACATTATGATCCTGCCACCCGCGCATTACTACGTAAATAATAAATGGTATGAAATCTGCACCAGCTTAGCTGAACACATCATCTGTACGAAACCTATAAGATCGCAATGCAAAATCCCGAATATAGAGAATTGCACCAAGTCAATCACAACAGAGAACTTCTCACAAGAAACCAGCAAAGTAATTCTATTAGGAATAGTTCATCCAACCATAATTCAAAACCAAGAAATTAGGAGAAGTAGCATCTTAATGACAAACGAGTCAATTACTATAGAAGGAATACGATACAATAAGAAAATTGTGCAAGAAATTACAGTGCCGCAAGTAGTCCCAATCAAGCTGCATCCGAAGCACGAAATTATGTTAGAAAAACTCCAAATTCCAGAGACGCATGGACAAGTTCAACCCATTGAACCAATCCCACTCCTGCCGCAATTTTCCGCAGGACTCAGTATTGTTTCTTTAATTACAATTTTGATTATTTTAGCCATTTTAATAACAGTCTCTGTAAAGAAACGAAAAAGAATTTCCAGATTCTTATATGGTCCCAAACTACAACCCACTCAAATCCAGATTCTCCAAGATTTGTTCTCAGAGACTTCGAGGACGAAGTCAACACCAAAGGAGGGAGGAGAAATGTGAAAGGTCCCCGACACTGCCACACGACCAGCGGATTCCAAAGTGCAATAAACAATATTCACATAGTCAGCGGATTCCAAAATACGTATCAAATAAATATAAGTTCATTGCATTAAATTAATTCAATTCATTGTTTTGTTACTGTTCATTGTTAAAATATTGATTTGTCTGTAAAGTTATTTTCTGTAAATAAAAGTACTTTTTAAAAAAGTTAAAAGTGTCCCAAAGAACATTTCTATGTATATATATATATATATATATATATATATATATATATATATATATATATATATATATATATATATATATATATATATATATATATATTAAATAGCATTGTACGGACTTCGAAGTTCACCGAAATGTTGTTTGTATTTTAAAGATCAAGTATACTTAGTACTATACATAGATAATGCTTTGATTATAGGGAAAGAAGAATTCGTAGATACCTTAATTAGAGATCTTTATACCAAATATAAAGTAAAACAAATGAGTAAACTTCAATCATTCTTAGGAATTCAGATTGAATTTACAAGAAAAGGAATAAAAGTACATCAGACCATAATGATAAAATGACTTTTTAAAGAATTAGAAATAGAAGAAACAAGATCGATTTCGACACCAAGGAAGTAAATATTAATGTACCTGAAGATGAACTAATTATAGAGAATAAGTCATATAGAAGATTAATTTGCAGTCTTATGTACATTTCAATAACTACCAGACCAGATATATGTCAAAGTGTGTCACTACAAAGTCGTTATTTGGATAAACCTGCCAACAGCACTTGGAATGCAGTCAAGAGAATTTTGCTTTAGCTCAAGTCTTCATTAGAATATTGTATATTATTTGGAAAAGGATATACAGGACAGGCTGCTATGTGTTATTCAGATTGGGGTGGCGAAAGACAATCAAGAAAAAATTTAAGTGGATTTATAGCTTTTTATAACAAGAATCCCATAAATTGGATTTCAAGGAAGCAAAATTGTGTGGCCATTAGTTCAATGGAAGCAGAATATATTGCCGCAGCATTAGCTAAGGAGATAGTGAATTTAAAAGGTTTTTTATTATGAGTTATGCAGTTCTGTGGTGTATAAATATTTAAAAATTTTCAAAAGCGTTTGTAAATTAAAACTTGACAAATTTTCCTAAAATTCAATGACTTCAACAATTCTATAACTTTATTTAAAAATCCATGTTGGTCGCTTTGGATGCTTTCACCAGACAGACCTAAAAAATTTTAAAATTTCTATACAAAATCTGTCACACTGGGATTTTCTAGAAAACTAAAATAATTTCACATTTTTCAATAAATATTTTTAACTCGACTTATACTAAAAAACAATGGTTTTCCAAAATTTTCCAAGATTTTACATGATAATCTACAAACTTATTATGATTTTCTTTCCAAATGAATAAATTGTAAAATTAGTACTATCCAAGTTTGATATTGATTTGGCATTTGAATTTTACATTTGAAGTGTACAAGTCCGTACATTAAAATTAGGTATTAGTTACATATTCATTGAAAAGTTTAATCAAGACAGATAAAGTGGAAGTAAATGGATTACAAAAACATCATTAGTAGAAACTAACACTATTATACCAAATCAGAAACAATTTTTCTATTAGAGAAAATTCTAATTTTAAATTAACTTCTGTTAATAATGTGATTTTTCATTATAAGAAACTTTTTAATTCAAAAAAATTGCAAAAGCAGTTCTATGCGAATCCCATTATATTATTATCGAAAAAATTGGAAAGCAATCGTTTGCTATTTTTTAAAGAGCATAAACTAGAAAATAAAGAGTTTCCTAATTTTAAATTGTTCACAATATCCAGTACAAAATGAGTAATTGTTGAACTTACCACTGAATTTGAAAGTTGTTTTAATTCAGTCTGAGTAAAGATAGTCTTTCGTTCAAGAAATAATCCTTTGATGATTTGTACTTATTACAAATACCGAAAACAGTTGATATCTTATGAATCACCTCTTCCTGAAGTTTTTTGAATCTTTCGACCAAATGGATCAAATTTTATATTTTGTTCAATGCCTTTAGTAATTTACTAATTCAATCAAATAACCATCTGAAATCAAATTATACGAAGTAATATTTTTTGTTTTGTACAAATCACATAGATACTAGAGGAGAACTTCGAAACCGTCGTCAGACAGTGTAATAGTGAGTGTGGTGGTGGCATTAGTAGTAAATACAGCACACAAATTGTGCTCACGTATTTTATGAAATAATAATCGCTTTTCCCCTTTTGTATTCTTCATTAGCCATTCGAAGTATTATCTGATCTGGAATGCTTAATTAATGCTTATTTGACACTTCTCAATTTGTCACTATGCAATCCAATCAAACGTTTATTCCATAATTGTATCCATTAAGGTTTGAGATCATTATTGGAGGTATCTACGGTTCCATTATCCAATTCCTCATACTTATACAATTCGGAATTATGTATGATTGTATCATTCAAGTTCAGAAAGAAATCATGCTCATTTACGATAAGCATTCTTACTTCTTATTCGAACGGTTTTGCTACTCTACATTATAATTTATAAAACCTAAACCAAGTAACATTTAATCAGAACTTTTCAGGACAATTCTCCATTACTCATTTAGTTCTATTTGCAGATATAATGTTGAAATTGTACAAAGTGATTAGATTGGTTAATTGGTAAGTGCCTTGAAAGTTCTTATTTGAAAACAAGTGATAAGACAAAATTCATTTATTAATAATTTATAGTAATAAACTCTCAATGCAAAAGTTATTTTTATTAGACTAGTTTAGTTTAGATAATTTGAAATATGGGTTTTGTGGTTAGTGGAACAGATGACGATCTGCTACTTCAGTGTGTTATATGTTTTTAAGTATTTGCTAATGAGAGTATAAAACCTTCAAAACTGTAAAGACTTTCGACAAAAAAAACATATGTATTTCTTTTAGTACAAAGAAAAAGAATTCTTAAAGTCAAATTCGGTGATGAAAATATTATTTTACCATCAGCCCAAATAATATCTGAAGTTTTGTTCACTGAAAAGGAAAAAAAAAATCGGTCAAATTCACAGTTACAGTTTTAAAACAAACTTTTCATTTCAACTTGATGAAAGTACAGAAGTTGCTGGCCAGGCTAATCTATTAGCCTTTGTTAGGTTCGATTCCAATGAAAGCATAAAAGAAGAACTACTTGTTTGCAAGTCAATCGTCAATTATCACAAACAACAGGGGAAAGATTTTTAAATATCTCGATGATTCAATTACAGATAACAAAATAAAACAGACAAAAAGGATTGGACTGACCACTGATGGTGCACTTGCTATGAAGTGAAGGTTGTAACTTTCATTAAGTCACGCCCTGAGCAATCCCGACTTTTTGCCATTCTGTGTGATAAAATGAATGAAAGTGCTGTCAAGATTGTTTGAGCTTGTTAATGACACACTTCTGACTTTTCTGTTTTCAGCACCATTTTCCTCATCATGGCTCTTCACTTTACTTTCATCTTGTTTTTCACTTCTGCTTTGCCCATAATCTTTCATCATCCGAGTAATGATTTTATCTTCATATTCTTCACCGAATTCCACATCTCTATGTATTTAAATTTTATTCCAGAGTCGATATACATTATTCGAGTATCCTGAATCATCTGAAGTTTCATATTTATCTTGTGTATTTTTGAGGTTTTCAGTAGATTTTTGGATTAAAAACGATGGATGATAACATATAACACACAGTTGATGATGAAGCAAACTTAACGACAGTTTGTTATTGTTTTCCCGCAGCCGAAAGCAAACATGACATTATTCGAACATAGAAGTGCCATGAAAAAGGTAAAAATTGATATAAACATATGATTCCATTAAAGCCAGTTTCAAAGAAAATGAAATAAGTCGAAATATATGTATTAAGGTAGTTTTACAAATAATTAATTGAATCAATTATATATTTTGTTGTTGAACTAAGTGGTTTTTAAAATATTTATTTTGTCAATCTATTACGAGAGTTAAAAATATCAAATTAATCATTAAAAATGAAAACAAATTCAGCTGTAGCACCTGCATTATGGAAATATGTATTAATATCTGTTCTCGATAAATAAAGGACATCTATTGTACTTTTACTAAAAATTTGGGATGCCAATTTAACTTTTATTTATTCCTTTTGAATTTGAAAAATCTGCCCCTAAAGACTTAACCCTTTGCCAATTGGCCATGGCATCATCAAATAAATGGACAAAACTTTTACCCAACTTTCACGCATAAATTCATGACACTTTTTTACCAAATTTTCGCTACCACAAAGTCCTTTCCAAAAGAGGTACCCAACAGATCCCTTGCTTCGGGTAATTCATCAGTATTCACGTTTGTTCCAATGTTGACATATCCTGTAAATTTTTTTCCTCTCCATTTAATCCGTCTTCTTATTACAAATTTCATCCCAAATCAAATTGCATACAATTTCCCTGTCACAAAATTCTTTAGCTTTTGGGTTTAGAGCACTTAAAGCTTCTTTGCTCCGCACTTTGATACCATTTTGGAATGGAATTGATTATATGCTATTGGTTAAAAGGTTACAGCAAAAGACCTTAACTCTAGGGAATACTTTTCTTTACTTCTTGTTTTCAGCATTCTTTTAAAAATCTCATTAGTGCTGCCTGGAATGGAAGCCTAAAAATAAAAAGTTTGGTTGTATAAATTTTAGAAGATTAACTTTTATTTGAGACTAGAGGGTTACTTTGCTCTCAATCAAAGTCCATCAAACACCAAATAAGTGTTTTTTATTTAAATGAAGCACAATAGTTATTAACACATTTCTTAATAGCCTGCTTATAGAAAATCTATTATTTATGAGGAAATTGTTATTCAAAGAACTTACCAACAAAGTTTTTTTGGCATTTTCCATAATTGAAGATATTTCTTTTAGAACACATACCAGAGATTTTGAAGAATTTACTTTAGTTTTCGATCAAGTTTATGAAGTCGCTTAAAATTTTTGCTTCGAAGAGCCACTGTATTTTTCAGAATACTCATATTTTTTTTACTTTCTTCGGTGTATCTAAATCTGAACTGATGAGATTTCCTACAAAGTTTCCTGTTTTATTGGAACCTCAATACCAATGACATTATAAGAACATTCTTCTTGTTGGTTAGAAGAGTTAGTCGCACTCTTAGAAGCACTTAAAGTTTCCGATGAGTAAAATAATTCAATTTCTGAAAATTTGGATGAAGCGGATTTTTCAGACTGATGTAAACTATAAAATATGCAATAAGTATGCAACAAAATTTTTCCTAACCTAACATTTTTCCAACAGACAATAAATAGCTTTCAGATGTTGAGTCTAAGCACTGCCAATAAGTTCCCTGTTTAATATCCCAAAATTTAACATAACTTTTTGCCTGAAAACAATATTCTCTGTAAATAAGCTAATTCTTTTATCATTTACACATTCTTTTTCAAAAATATTTTTCCAGGATTTTCTTTCATTGAAAATCGTCTTCTTTGAAATGAGAGTGACAAAGGTATTTCAATGCAGCTAGCTACTTTTGTCTTTGCTCTACCTTCGTACGAAATCTACAATTTTATATTGTAAAAAGTTGATCGATTTATCAACAAATAAGTTTGCGTTACGCCACTTATACTCACCTATGGAATGAAAAAAAAACTAAGACTAATATGTCACTTGAAAAATATTTTACTCCAACAAATCTATTCAAAATGGTTTTTCAATATTTATTAAACAAAGGCAGCCATTTTACACAAACGAATACAGATACAAAGCAATGTTAGCTAGCTTATATTTTTTCATACATTCTCACCAAAATTATTTTCTTGATCTTTGTTTAGATCAATTGTGAGAAATATTGCCCATTAACCAAATTTAGTGAGAACTATAACCAGATTATTATTGATTTTTGAAACGTAGCATGCATCCGGATAATAAACATTAATTGTAAAATTAGACAACATTGAGGTTTACTGTAAGTTAGCTTCAATTATATTCAAACATGCCAGCTAGATTCATCTTTTTTATTCATCCAAGGTCAAAGTAGACCAAAGTTTCAAACAAAGGAACTACGGAATTCATTATAATGAATACAGAAAACTTCAAAACCCGCCAATATAGTAAAAATACAGTGAACAATAATTGGAATGCCATCGAAAACAGCCTAAACTAATCTAACCACACTGAGGTTGTATCACGTTAGCTGTGGTTAGTTTTTTCAAACTTCGACTGCATATTTTATTGATAACAACTTGAATTTCTTTATAATCATTATCTCACTTTTAACTCGATTAAAGTACGTATTTTTTCCCGCTTTTTATCGACACATAGCTTACTGAAAAATTAAGCATGCTTGTAATTAAGTTTGAAATTAGCTGTGGAAACCAAGCAATTTACTTATAAATGAAATATGTTAAAATTATCCGCCTATATATTTTGAAATAAAATGACTAAAAAACTAAAATAAATAAAAATTTGTATTTGTCTGTTAACAAAATAGGTCCAAAAAAATGATAAATGATCGTATTTATTACTGGTTCGGCAGCGAAGAATGGCTGTACCGAGCCGGCTTTGTACAATTTCGGGCTTGGTACGTAACAGATACATGCCTTTCCTTCTTGGTTCCATCGCTCTTTGATGTGAAGACCCATTTAGTTTCTATAGGTTAAGGTATATCTTTTGATTCTGTTATTGCTCCAAATTTTGAGTGAACGTTTTTTTCTTAAACCCTATTCCGATCTTCTCTTTACAGCCTCATCATAGTTTTCCGGGACAGAATATACTTTGGTTGGTATCTTTTGTTTTCTTTTAGCACCACCTTTTTCCGTCTACATTCATTTTCTCTACTACACGGAATATGAATGGATGTGAGTTCATTCATCAAATTTATATGTTTATTTATCGCTGAGTCCCAAATTCGATATTCACCTCCAGAGTATCCAAAAATCGTACATACTGTACTTTGTATCAAACTTTAAAAATTGAAATAAATTCAGCTGTAGTACCTGCATTATGGAGGTATGTATAAATAACTGTTCTCGATAAATAAAGAAGGACATCTGTTGTACTTTTACTTAAAATTTGGGTTGCCAATTTAACTTAAATTTTCCTTTTCATGAAAAGTATGATTTGTTTTAATTTTTGTCCCCAACCTAAGTCATTCATTAACGTGAAGTTGCTTGGGTGATGGGATGGTTTTATGTGAATCAACCTGTTGAAACAGCTCAGATGATGAAAGGAAGAGGCATTCAGATTCTTTTGCTTGCATTATGGAATCTCCATAACCACCAACGCCATTAAGACGAAACTTTTGGACACTGGACCGGCAGTGCATTCGCTAAACAGATTAGTAAAGAAGACAGGTATGTGCATTACGGAGCAGGGGCACATATTACAAGGCTTGAAAGTGCGATTGAAAAAATAATTGTGGCAAACAATAACAAAGTACCAGTGACATATATGGCAAATGTAAATATTCAAACAACAATTAATGAACAACTGCATGATTTGTTATAAAGAATGATGTTTGTGTTAGGTGAGGGCACATCAATTTTGCAGATTTAAAGAAAATGAATAGCGGCATAGCCGATGAACTAGTTTGTAAAGGCAAGAGAGAAAAAGGAAACTGCATTGTCTGTTGTGAAGGGAAACAAAGTTAACCATCATATAACTATCATATTGGTACAAGGGTCAAAAAGTTATTGGAGGTAATACATTGGTACGTTTGTGGACCCATGAAGGTTACATCCATAGGTGGATCACGATATTTTTTAGCATTAGAGGATAACTATAGTAGAATGTGCTTTATTTATTTATTGAAGACAAAAGATGAAGTCATGAAGTATTTTAATGAATTGAAAACCATGAGAGATGTGTCAAAACTTGTTTTCGTTTCCAACGAATTCGAATTGGGCCAGAAAGAAAGTTCGTTAATGGCATTTGATAATAATGGTAGGTATTTACCTATAAAAATGTTGGGAGAAAGTTGTCACGCGCTCTTTCATCGCTACGTAACGCTTTAACGCCAAAGCTTTGCTCATGTATCAGATTGCCTCATGCGCCGGTTTTTATCGTGGTATGCTCCACTTGTTCCGGGCAGCATTAGTGAGAAAAAAAATAAAATACTCCAACGTTCTGTATGATGATGAAGAATACGATGAAGCCAGTTGAACAGATTTTAACCACCTTTCTGAATTGGTAACTTGGGTATTAGCTCCTATGTTGAGATTTTATTTGATTGTTATATTTCTGGAATCTTGAAACCAGCAGTATACTAATTTTGATGAATAAATCTATTAACAAACAAATGGAAAATTGAATGGTATTGCTTATTTAACTTTCTTGGGGGATTGTAATGAACTAGTTGGATGAAGTGGACTGTCGTGTTTGTCGTTCACTACAGCACCCAAGTAGGTGTGTTGTTTTCTTCGACGAGGTTGCGGAATGAAGGACCATTCGTAATTTTAAGTAACGTTTAATAAAAATACTTAAATACGATAACATTACACGTAAATCGATGTACAAAATAAGCAACAAGATAAATCAACAAGAATGTCCACAGTGATATATAGTTGGTTACAAAAGATAGCGAAGTTTATATGTATATTTTTCCGGTTATTCTTGAATGAAGTAACAGAAAATTGCACGTTTTATATTGCGTCGTAACGCGAGAAATATTTTGATTATTCAGGTAAATCGTAATTTTGCCCGGTTGTAAGGTTAAGATTTTTTGAGTTGAAAGTGAGAGAGAATCGTTAAGTTGATTTAGATATAGTTCGTTAGTTTTAACGCGCACTCTATGTTTAGTTTCTGTTTACTGTGGATTCTTTTTTCTCACTGTTCTGTGTTGTGTTTCTTTCTGCTCTCTTGCTGTTTCGTGCATGAATGTTAAATTTTATTTATATGGGCTAAAATGGGGGTTAAAAGTATCCCAATATCGTGGTAATATTTTGTGTTAATTGCCGTAAAGCAATAAAAAGAATCTATATTTTTCAAACAGATTTTTTGAAATTTCTCTTTTGTTTGTATAAGGGTTAACCAGATGAACTTGGAATAGTTTGTAAAAGTATAATGAAGGTTTTCAAAAGTTTTCAATAGTAATTGCTTTTGTTTTTATTTGAGAGAAAGTTATTAGTGACACTTTAGAAATTTAACGATTGGTCTCTTGCGGAGAGAGAGAGTTATATATTAGGGGTTTAAAGGTACAAAGGACATTCGACATTTGTCATTGTCTGAAAATTCATAAAATTGTGAAACTCTTAACGATTATGGTATTTACAGTATGTTGAATCGCAACATTCTCCCGCCGGAAATGAAGTCTCTGCTTCATTTAAGAAAGAAAGCGCGATAGCGGGAAAAATAGGACATGAAAGATAGAAAGTTCTTAATTATAGATAAGGATAAAATTAAACTAAAGTTATTTTAACCTAGACATAAATACAACTAACAAAGTCGCAACTGCTAATTGAGGTTGATTAGCAAGTTGCTGATGACGTTTCCATGGTTAATTATAACCCTCGCAAGACACGGTGTCTTGTTTGGGGAGTGGACACAACTTAGTTATAGCCCTAGTAGTTTCGCCTGTTTTAGTTTTTAGGCGTACGACCCTGACTTTTTCGTCAGGTCCGCTTATGGCCTCAACGAACGTGATGTTGTTTGAGGATAAGGGAAGTTATATGATTTTTTGAAGGTAATAAGATAGGATGTTTTTGGTCAAAGGATATTTCAGCGTTTTCCAGTCTACCTCCGACACGGAGATAGCCGGATGTATCTAGAAATGGTTTTAAGGATATAAGTTGTTTATTTGATAATTTTTTATTTTTTGAAAGTTCCGCTATTTCTGTTGAAAAGGACTGATTTTTAACTTGTTTGATAATGAAGTTTAATGATGAATTTAGTTCCCTGACTGACAGAGGTCCTTTGAATTGATTTTCTTTGTTTCTCGAATTGTGTGTAAATCGTAGGACGTACGCCACTGTGCGATGTAATTTGGAAAATGAAGAGAAGCTTGAAAAGATGTTTTGCCAAAAGTTACATTGTTCGGAAATGGTTGTCATTGATACCTTTCTTTCCTCAGGTACGTTGACGAGATTCTTATTAATCTCGTATTGGGGGAAGCCTGAACTGAACTCATTGAGGAATTCGGGTCCATTAAACCACATGGAGTAGATTTCAGGTGTGAATTTTCCACGCGACAGCAGGTCAGCGGAATTATCGCTTGATCTTACGTGCCGCCACTGGAAATTTGTTGTTAGCGCTTGTATTTTCGCTACTCTGTTTGATACGAATGTCGACCATCGACTTGGGTGGCTTTTGCACCAACACAGTGCAATTTGAGAGTCCGTCCATAAGTTAACTGAGTTTACGTCGACTTTAGGTTCCAAAATGTTTTTGACTCCTTGAGTCAGGTTCGCAGATAATAGCATTCCACAGAGTTCAAGTCTGGCAATTGTGACAGTTTTCAGAGGTGCGACGCGTGATTTTGCTGATATCAGCACACATGAAACTGTTTTATCAGTGTAGATAGTTCTAATGTAGACACATGCGCCGTACGCCTCAGTACTCGCATCTGAAAAGGAGTGAAGTTCGATTTTGCTTATTTCTTTGTTATTGAAGATAAGACGAGGAATTTTTAAGTCCTTGATTTGGCAGATGGTGCTTAGAAATTCTTGCCATTTCCTATTTATTTCTTTGTCGGTGATCTTATCATCCCAGTTGCACTTTAATTTCCAGATTTTCTGCATTAGCATTTTTCCCTTAACGATAGCGGGGTTTACAAACCCCAGAGGATCGTAGCACTGTGAAATGTGTGATAAGATATTTCTCTTGGTGATATTGTCCTCACTGACGAGTTCAGTGGGTACCGATATTTGGAACTCATCACTTATGGGATTCCATTTTACGCCTAAGACTTTAGACGGAGATTGATCTAAATTTATGTCAAATTCAGTTATTCGAGTCTGCGATATCTTTTTTAGAAAGGTTTGAGAGTTAGATCCCCACTTGTGCAAACTTGTGGAAACCAGCTGGTTCAAGCATTGATTTAAGTTCCAAATAGAGTTTTTCAAGGGATTCGGTTGAATCACACCCTGTTAAAATGTCGTCTACATACTTCTGCGTAAGAACAGCGTCGGAGGCTAGAGGGAGATTTTTATTGGTACTTGCAATCTTCAGTCTTCCCGAGATAACGTAACCCAAATGGGTATTAAAGAGAGTAGGTAGGCCGTCACCTAGTTTGATGAGACCATAAGTTAACAATTCATAATAAACATCTGCTCCTATTAACAGATCTATTTTACCGGGTGTGGCAAAAGTTTTGTCAGCTAATTTGTTCACAATCCGCGAAGGAATTGTTATGTGATCTACATTCACTTTCACTTGCGGAATAGTCGTGGTAATTTTTTCGAGTACAGCACAAGAGATTTCGAAGTTCTTCGAGGGGTCAACATTTGAGTGTAGCACTATGTCCAACATTTCGTTAGACAAAGTACTAGTTTCAGATATACCTGAAATGTTTAAGATTTTCTTATACGGGGTGTAGTTGAGTTTTTGTACGAGTTCTTTGCTGATAAAGGAATTCTGACTTCCATTATCCAGAAGAATTCTTACCTTAACAGGTTGATTATGTCGATTATAAATTGTTGTTTGTGCGGTTGCTAACAACACTAAGTTGTTTTTTATCGAGAGAACTGATAGACTAGACGAATTTGGACGTGCTTGATTTTCTTGGATGCTTTGAGATGTGGACGGCCTGTCCTGAATTTGAGTAGGACTTTCCAAATTAAAAGTTTGAGGGTTTTGTTGGAAATTCGAATTTAGCGACCGAGAATTGTCAGAGTTACTATGTGGATTGAAATTGTTATTGCACGAATGTCTTTGTTCTACATTGCGTGAGTTTTGGAAATTTAAAAGAGAATGATGTCTTTTATGACAATGGGAGCATGACTTCTGTGACAGACAGGTTTCAGCACTGTGTCTAATGCCTAAGCAGTTTACACACAATGTTTTAGTTTTGGCAAATTCATTACGCTTAGTAATGGGCAACGATAGGAATGTTTCACAGGTATAAATTTTATGTGCAGTGTCTGAACACATAACGCATCCGTCCATGTTTTGATTTTGTTTAATCGAATTATTCTTAAGATGAGATGATTGATTGTTTGAGTTTTTATTGAACTTTGATTGTGATTTCGAATGAAACGCTACTTTACTTTGTGACCTCTTGTGCGAAAATGAGTTTTGCGAAGTTTGCGATTGGCTAGTTTTACCAGTGGCATTGTCGAGTATTTCAATTTCCTCTTTAAGAAATGTAAAAATTCATCTACTGTTGGTAAGGTATCCCTGTTCCTGCATTTTTCAAACTCTTTATTGAAACCATAATCTAATTTTTGTTGATGAAGATAAGTTATTAATGCCTCTAATAAAACTTTGTGATCAAGCTCAAGATTCTGTAGGAGTGTCCAGTTACGCCTACAGATAGTAGCAAATTTTGAAAGTTCGGTAGGATTGTGCTTACTTAACTGCGGTATATTCAATAATTCGGAGAAATATACATGTACAATTTTTGTTTTGTTTTCATAAGTTTCTCTTAACAAGTTTATAGCTACTTGCAAGTTTCTATCGTTCACTTGTAAAACGTCTACAATATGTAGTGCATCACTTTCTAAATAGCTTTTTAAATAATATAATTTCTCAGCATCTGATTTTAGTTGCGGATTTTCGAGAACACTAGTTTTGAACAAGTTGTAAAAACTTTCCCATTCAGTGTGATTTCCTGAAAACTTTTTTATTTTTATTTCAGGTAATCTAGTACCTGAGTTGTGGTTTGAATCTAATCTTTTTTCCCTGACTCATTACAGCTACTTTCAGATATAGTTAATTTTTTGATTGCTCTAGCTAATTGACTCCTAGTTTTACGATAATAAATTTCTACTTTGTTCCTATCTTCTTGATCTGGAATTTCTTTTTCATTTTTTTTGGGTGTATAACTTTCTATTTTATTTTGTGTGATTTTATACTGTTCAAAGTTTTTGATAATTTCCTCTTGTAGAATTTCCAGATCAAAGACATCTAAACTATTTAATTCTGATTCTAATTGTTCAGTTATTCTGGTGATTTCACCTTTAATAGATTCACGTTCGCTGATTAAATGTTTTAAATCCATTGTTGTTTGTTTATTTTAAGTTTAAGAGCGAAAAAGTTAATGATATTTTTATCGGATATAATCAGATGCTGGGAATGCTTTATATATTATATAAATCAGTGTTTTTACAATTAAATATATAGATATAAAATTGAATAATATTGCAAACAATTTTTCAACAGAGTTCAAAGATAAATGTCTTTTTCTTAAATTTTCTTGAGCGAAACGTTGATGTGTAATAAAATTGGAATAAACTGACCTTTTCCAATCCAGCGATGAGAGATACCTGCGGTTTCTTGCCTACAGGTGTGAGTTTATAGATGATTCGATCGGTTGTATGTTTCTGATGGCACACTTGATGACTTGTTCTTTTCACTTTCTTGCACTTTGGTTAGCGAGAGAGTTCACTTTGATTTACGTGTATGAGATTTTGTTTAGTTTAGAGTTGCACTGGTTTATCTTGGGGGATTGTAATGAACTAGTTGGATGAAGTGGACTGTCGTGTTTGTCGTTCACTACAGCACCCAAGTAGATGTGTTGTTTTCTTCGACGAGGTTGCGGAATGAAGGACCAGTCGTAATTTTAAGTAACGTTTAATAAAAACACTTAAATACGACAATATTACACGTAAATCGATGTACAAAATAAGCAACAAGATAAATCAACAAGAATGTCCACAGTGATATATAGTTGGTTACAAAAGATAGCGAAGTTTATATGTATATTTTTCCGGTTATTCTTGAACGAAGTAACAGAAAATTGCACTTTTTATGTTGCGTCGTAACGCGAGAAATATTTTGATTATTCAGGTAAATCGTAATTTTGACCGTTTGTAAGGTTAAGATTTTTTATGAGTTGAAAGTGAGAGAGAATCGTTAAGTTGATTTAGATATAGTTCGTTAGTTTTAACGCGCACTGTATGTTTAGTTTCTGTTAAATGTTATGTTAAATTTTATTTATATGGGCTAAAATGGGGGTTAAAAGTATCCCAATATCGTGGTAATATTTTGTGTTAATTGCCGTAAAGCAATAAAAAGAATCTATATTTTTCAAACAGCTTTTTGAAATTTCTCTTTTGTTTGTATAAGGGTTAACCAGATGGACTTGGAATAGTTTGTAAAAGTATAATGAAGGTTTTCAAAAGTTTTCAATAGTAATTGCTTTTGTGTTTATTTGAGAGAAAGTTATCAGTGACACTTTAGAAATTTAACGATTGGTCTCTTGCGGAGAGAGAGAGTTATATATTAGGGGTTTAAAGGTACAAAGGACATTCGACATTTGTCATTGTCTCAAAATTCATAAAATTGTGAAAGTCTTAACGATTATGGTATTTACAGTATGTTGAATCGCAACAACTTAAAAACCATATCTCTTAAAAAACGTGCTTCTGTAATCTTCATCAATGAAAATGTATCACACATCTATTATGTTTACCGCGTTTATTAAACAGACTATTCTTTATAATAGCAATAGGACTTTATTGTCAATTTTCAAAGTTAGAGTCATGTTAAAGTTAGTTAAATGTTCAAACATTACTTTTAAATATAACAGCTCTTTCACACATTCTGCAGCTGCAATTAACTCTGCCTCAGTGCTTTACAAGGCAACTACAGGTTATTTTCGTATTATTTCGTATACTCCAATTAACTAGATCATTACAAAAATAGACTGCGTATCCTGCGGTACTTTTACGAGTTGTCTTGTCACCCTCAAAAGCAGAATCACTGTATGCCTATATTTTCATCTTGTTATTGCATTTTGATACAGAATTCCATCCTCTTTGGTATTTTTATTCACATCATTTTCTGTTGGATTATCTATTTTCCTACTACAAAATCCAACTGCATAAGCTGTAGCGAGTTTTACTCGATATGTATAGTACTTAAAACTTATTTTGCCTGTTTTTATATTATCCAAATTTTCATCATATACCATGAGACTTTTCGTGGGTTTTGTATCATTCATGTAGAATCTCTAAAGTATTTCTTCTATATAATTTTCTTGATCTTGAGCTTGATAAAATCATTGCTAAGAATGAATTTCATTGAAATTCTTAATTCCTAAACTTTTCTCAATTTCTCCCTCATATTCCCCAATTATCAATTCATCATCCAATTAGATTGCTAGAAACACAGTTCCTTTTTGGTTTTTAAATAAACATTGATCAAAAGTTATTAACTGTAATCCATATTTTTCTAAAAATGAACTAAAGTGTTTGTTCTATATAAGTAGTGCTTGCTTAAGTCCATATAATGACTGTCTCAGGCTGCATATTTGATTGCTTTCCCTTTCATATCCTTGAAGAATCTCCATGAATACTTCTTCATTCAAATATTCATATGAAATATGTCTTGAAAATCTATACCTTTTTCTTGTCGACATCTCCGCACTACTAATCTTGCTTTATAAGTTCCGTCATCTTTTTCTCTTTTCCAAACATCCATCTGTTGTTTAAGATCTTTTTATTCTGTGCCTCTTTTAGTTCAACTATATCCCATGTATTATTGTTCTGTAATGATTCCTTTTCTTCTTCCATGGTTTGTTTCCACTAGTCTTTTTCATCACTTTTTAGGGCCACTTCATAGGTAAGTAATTTATAATCTTTATACCTTTTCGGTACTTCTATAGATCTTCCTTTTATGTTTCTGCTTTCTGTGCTTCCTTGTTCCAAATCTAACATCTCTGCTTCGCCTTACCTATTTCAGTTTCCTGGCCATATTAGTGTTCTCCTTTTCCGATTCATTAAAACTCTGCTCAAGATTTCGTGTAGAAGTGGCCTATTCTTTAAAAATTTCCCTTTCATGAACTTGTATTTCTTCCTCGATTTCTTGGTCATCAATCATGGGTTTTTCATTTTAATTTTCATAATTTTCTTTTATGTGTACTAAACATCTTCCTGTGATTGTTTCATAACCAATTTTCAGGTTCTCTAAACACAATATCTATTCGTATTGTTATCTTGTGGTCTTTTTCATCCCATAGTCTGTATCCGTTTTAACTAAACCCCCCATTTTAAACTTTTCACTTCTTCAATCAATTCCTTCAGATATCAGGTTTTTTTTTAGTCTACATTACATATGGGTTTTTATTTTGCAATGTTCTTGTAGAACTTCTATTTAAAAGATATGCTGCCACTCTTGTTGCTTCTCCTCAAAACATTTTATCCATTTAACTATGGTAAATATGGAACTGTTGAATCTATTTCTATTCCCTTTCGCTTGCATGGGTTATTCGAAATACTCACTAAAATAATTTCAGCTATCTGGAACTTTCGGTTATACCGGAAGTAGACTCCAACTTCGTTATTTTAAGAGGAATACTATGGTTTCTATAAAAGTTGTGGAATCTATGCGAAATTTCAATATAACTTTATATGAGGCATAGTATGGATAAAATCCACCATTTTATAATTATTTCACATTTTCGAAATTTTTGGACACACACAGTTTAAATGAATCAGGTCTAATGATTTTGATATAATAAAAAAAACCATTTCGATATGGTTCCGCAAGACCATCGCCATCCAGAGAGACTGGTGTACAAATTGAAGAAAAATAACGATACTCTTCCATCAACAATCCCGTTTGACACGGTAAGACCGTCAACATCTTATGAAAATAAATCAGAAATGGATCTTTAAGATGCCATGGTTGCTTTTGAAAATGCTTAAAATGTGCATCTAAGAATAAAAGTTTAATCGACCGTTATACATTAACAGAATCGTTTATTTACATTCTGAAAAGGTTGTCACAAACCCTTTAATGAAGTAAAAATCTTAATTATTTTTTCTAATTGTTTTGAAGAAAAATGTTTACATATGTGTTTGAAATTGAAGGTATGTAGATTGTTCTTTCATATAAGATATAAATGAATTTTTTAAAAAAATTTCAAGTCCTGTTGAGCTCCAAAAGTATTGATACGTTTACTTCCGTGCCCTTGCTGTTCTTCACGCGAGTTTTTTTGGACAGATAGTTAATTCAGATTTAATCAATATATTTAATGATCACAAAAAAAGTTGTTTAGCTAACTTAAGTAGTTTGAATAAATTATTGTTACCAATTTTTTGGTGTATAGATGTAGTAATAAAACAACACTGCATATTGACATGTGCAGTGTTGCCGTTTCAGTTGGGAGGCGGGAAATTCAAAAAGTGATGGACTTATCGATCTGGCTTTGTAAATACTATTTGAGAAGAGGTGATTCATTAGTATTAGATATTGTCAACCTCTTAAAAGCATTTAGCTTGTGTAAATCATACTCATCAATATGCATATTAAATGCATATTCTGTATTTTACATCAGTCTGAAAGATCCGCTTCATCTAAATTTTCATAAATTGAATTATTACACTCATCTGAAACTTTCAGTGCTTCTTTCAGAATGTTCTAATAATATCACTGGTATCGAGGTTCCATTGAAAAAACAGGAAACTAACATGAATACTGATGAATTACCCGAAGCAAGGGACCTATTGTGTACTTCATTTTGCAAAGACTTTGTGGTAGTGAAGAACTAATTTAGCAAAAAAATGTCTTGAATTTATTGATGAAAGAGGGGGAAGATTTTTCAAATTTAAATTTTTGAAAATATTTTTTAACCATTCCATCACCCAAGAAGAGCTTTTTCCCGATCGCTATCATATGGTTTATTTAGTTAGTAATGTTATTATTGAGTAGAGATATTTAGAGAAGTAAGTGAGACTTCAATATAATGAAGGACTCGGAGCACATGATTTGTTGGGGTTTATTTAACAGATACCAAATTTTAAATTGTCCACAGTATCCAGTACAAGATGAGTAATTATTGAACTTACCACTGCATTTGAAAGTTATTCTAATTCAGTCTGAGTAATGATAGACTTTCCTCCAAGAAATAATCCATTGATAATTTGCAGTTGTTGTTTTTTGTTTCTTCCAAAAAAAATGGAACAAATCACATATTTTGTTCAATACCTTTAGTGAGTTTACTAATTCAATCAACTAACGATCTTAATCAAATGATACTCGGTAATATTTTTTTGTTGTGTACAAAACACATAGAGACTAACGGAGAACATCAAAACAGGCGTCTGACAGTGTAATAGTAAGTGTGGTAGTAGTACATATCTTGGATTTCTCATAAAGAATATTCTTCTTATCTTCATAGTATCTTCTGTGGACTTTTACTTTTGTGATATGTTAATTCAACAAATTTTCAGCAACTGTCTGTAGGTCCTCAGTGTCGATTCATTGTACCATCAACCAATCAACATGTATACCATAAGTTTTTACATATATTTATTGTAATTAAATATTTACCTCTATTATTCGATTCACTTTCCCCATTTTGTTATCTATTAGCATCTTCATTGGCCATTCGAAGTATTATCTGATGTGGAATTTTCAATATTGCCATTCGTTTTCCTAGTGCTTCTTTCACAGATCTCAATTTGTCACTGTGCAATCCAATCAAACGTTCATTCCATAATTGTATCCATTCATTTTGAGATTATTATTGTAAGTATCTTTGGCTCCATTTTCCATTTCTTCATACCTATACAATTCGAAATTCTAAAGTCACAATCAGTACTGAAAACAAGTGAACAAAATAGACAAGCTACAAATGCATCATTTCGACTATCCTTATTAACAGCTAAATATGTAACAGCTCACTCTGTAGGGTAGAATATGATTTCACCATCAGCCCAAATAATATCTGAAGTTTTCTTCACTGAAAAGGAAGGAAAAAATTGGTCAAATTCACAGTTACAGTTTTAAAACAAACTTTTCACTTCAACATGATGAAAGTACTGATGTTGCTTGCCAGGCTAATCTATTAGCCTTTCTGGCTTGTACATTTCATTAAGTCGCGGCCTAAGCAATCCCGATTTTTTGCCATTCTGTGAGATGAAATGGGAAGTGAGCACAAATTATTCCTGCTTCATTGTGAAGTATGGTTATTTTTTTCAGACTAGTTTGAGATTTTTAAAGGAAGTCACCTAATTTACTTAACAAAATATGTAATTTAATATTAAATATTGTTGACCAACTACTAATTATTCCATAAGATACTCCAAAGATACTAAAGGCTCTCATGTGAATCCATCCAAATGCTAATATTATATCAATCATCATATACAGATAAATATTTTTAAAAAATCTAATTCTTTTTTGTAACTGGACATTCACAGACATTACAATACAAACTTCCAGGCCTAGTTCAGACCAAGCTACCATAGTTAAATAGGTGAATATGTTAGAGTATGTAAAATTCTTTTTTTTTTCTATTTATTATTTTGGTAAATCAGAAATCAGGCTCTTTTACCTACATATAAATTATTTGTAAACTACTTCTAGTGTTTGTGTAGTGCCTATACTTGTTATTAAAAAAGATATTCAATTACTTGCCAACCCCTTAAAAGCATTTGGCTTATGTAAATCATAATCATCAACATAAAACATTGTGGTGTGTACATGAATATTTTCAAATACACACTTGTACTTACAAATAAAGTTCAAAACTCTCTTTTCAGTCAACATTTAGTTCATTACTTAAACTATATTCACCTAATCTTCACGTATAAAACTTAAACGTAAGTAAGTTTTCCAACTAAATACCAATTCCGTTCTTATTATTATAATGAATTCCGAAGTTCCTTTGTTTGAAACTTTGGTTTACTTTGACCTTGGACGAATAAAAAAGATGAATCTAGCTGGCATGTTTGAATATAATTGAAGCCAACTTACAGTAAACCTCTATGTTGTCAAATTTTACAATTAATGTTTATTATCCGGATTCATGCTACGTTTCAAAAATCAATAATAATCTGGTTATAGTTCTCACTAAACTTTTTTTAGGCTTCCATTCCAGGCAGCACTAATGAAATTTTGAAAAGAATGCTGGAAGCAGAACTAAAGCATTCTCCAGAGTTGAGGTCTTTTGCTGTATCATTAAGTTTCTATTCATTACTGAAGTAAAGAAGCTTTAAGTGCATTAAAACCAAAAGCAAAAGAATTTTGTGACAGAGAAATTGTATGCAATTTGATTTGTGATGGAATTGCAATAAAAAGACTAATTTAGTAAAAAAGTGCGGTGAATTTAAGTGGGGTATAAGTTTTGTCAATGAAATTTGATGGTGTGTCAAGTCTTTAGGGGCCATTTTTCAAATTTAAATTCTTTAAAATTATTTTTTAACTATCCCATCACCCAAGAAAAGCTTTTTATATTTCCATATGTCTGTCAATTGGTTAAATTAGTTCGAAATTGTTCAGCTACTTACAAAACTCTACTCAATAGTGTCATTGCGTGAAGATATCTAGAGGAGTTAGTAAATCTTCAGATAATGAAGGAAATGAAAAGGAAAAAATGAAAGTTAAATTGACAACCCAAATTTTAAGTGAAACTACACCAGATGCCCTTCTTTATTTATCGAGAACAGATATTAATACATATTTCCATAATGAAGGTGCTACAGCTGAATTTTTTTTAATTTTTAACTCTCTTAATAGATTGACAAAGTAAATATTTTAAAAACTACTTAGTTCAACAACAAAATATATAATTGAATCAATTTATTATTTTTAAAACTACCTCAATACACATATTTCGATTATTTCATTTTCTTTGAAACTAGCTATAACGCAATCATATGTTTATATCAATTTTTCAAAACTCAATTTTTATCTTTTTCGTGGTACTTCTATGTTCGAATAATGTCATGTTTGCTTTCAGCTACGGGAAAACAATAACAAACTGTCGTTAAATTTGCTTTATCGTTCTCAGTGTATTGTGTTATGATCCATCTTTTTTTATATCAAAAATCTACAAAAAACTTTAAAAATAGACAAGATTAATATGAAAATTCATATGATAGGACACTCGAATAACTTATATGGGCTCTGGAATAAAGTTGAAATTCATAAAGATGTGTAATTCGGTGAAGAATATAAAGGTAAAATAAATACTCGGATTTAAAAGATTATAAAAATCAAGATTATGAAGAAAGCAGAAGTGAAAAACAAGATGAAAGTAATGTGGAAAATGATGCTGAAAAGATGTGAGAATGCTTATCGTTTGAAACTATACTTTGTATCAAAAACTCTCAGCTTCTACCAATCATTTTTCCCATAGTATATTTCAGCAGTGATTCTATCATTTAACATCACTTTTGGAGACTGCTTAGTGGATAGATCGGAATACGAATCGAATATTTGGGCAAATTACTATCGACAAACTTTGTTCTGTTGAAGTGTATAGCCTGCAGTAAATTCCTCCACATCACCATTAAAACTGGAAAATTCTTCAAACTTGTTCGATCTAAATTATCGAGCTATACTTTAAATGGTTTTTGATATATATGTTACCGGCAATGTGTATAATCCGGTATTGTATACAATACCTAGGCAATGTATAGAATACCTAAAACGGGCAGGTAAAGTATGAAATAGAATTTATTTTACACTTTACCTAGGTATTTTATATAATGCCAAACTTGCAGAAGGTAATGTAACACTCGAACGCAATTGTGGTTATTACAAACAAATAAGTACGGTAAGCTTCATAGAACCCTCACACCCTTCCTAGAGGCGCCATTTCAAGCATTAATGGAAGTGAATCGTTTTAGCATGACCGTTCACTCGCGAGTGTACACCGCACGCGGGTATCCTTTGCAAATAAAATTAAATCCTTTGACAAGAGACGGCACGGCGCCAAGGCGGCGAGATCAAAGTAAGTTCGTTTAGATAATGTCGGTACACCCGAACGCAATTGTGTTTAATAAAACAAAATACGAATAAAAATTATCGGGACACACAAGCTAGGTGCAAAGATAATTTTAATCCAAAATATGCGAAAGTAGGTAAATTCAAAGTAAAATTATACCACAATTCTTCATCACTCGAACTGTCAGAGTTACTACCACCCGTATTTTTAATAAGAGAGCCATTATCACGCTTTGAATCCAAAACAAAATATTTAGGTACTTATTTTCTCCTGTAATTGCGTGAACTACGTATACTTATGTTCCACATAAATGTGGAATTACCTTTTTTATTAATACTTTCTTTTAGTTTGACTTACGGCTGGAGCGTCTCTAGGTTGCTACGGAGGTAAGTGCATAGGTGTAATTTATCCAGAATCTTATCAAATGTCGGATTTTTTGAGGATAAATTCAATTCGTAGTACAACAGTTCACAAACACAATCTTTCACTACGGAGGCCCTTCGATATAAAACTGTCAATTTCACTTTCGTATGTACGCCGCACGCGGTAGCCTTTGTAAATAAAATTAAATCCTTTGACAAGAGGCGGCGCGGGCGCGGCGGGCGGGCGGCCGGTCAGGTCAAGGGAGCCGCCGCTTGAGAAAAAGGATACCGCGACACTATTTAAGCAAACAGCCGCATTTCTCCATTTCATTTCGCGACGTGCGATGATACTGTTAACACGTGTATTGAGCTATTTGCGTCATAGTTATTACTTTTACTAATTTTCGTCAGGTAGGAAAGTAATTTAATTTATTAAAAAATGGCGGCCGAACAACGAATAGCTGAGATGAAAGAAAGATTTTATTCACAATTACAAATAAAAAGAGAAGCAGCAAATACAAAAAATCGCACGTTTATTGAAAAAAATCGTTATGAACAATTGATAGAAGAAACAAAAAATGCAAAAACGGCTGAAAAAAAGGCTTCTCGGGAAGCATTATGATGTTATAACTGTTGGTCAGAAAGATAAGTTGATTTTTCCTGTGGATGCTACTACAAATAATAATATTATACTTTCAACAGAATTTAATTCTCGCTGTCAAGTAGATTTGATAGACTATCAATCTCATCCAAACCGGGATTATAAATTCATAATGGTCTATCAGGATCATCTCACAAAGTTTGTTATATTAAGAGCCCTGAAAACAAAACACGCTGAGGAAGTAGCGTACAATTTACTGGATATTTTTACACTGATTGGTGCACCAGCCATCTTACAATCGGACAACGGTCGAGAATTCGTAAACCTAGTGGTCAGTAATCTTAAAATATACTGGCCGAACTTAAAAATTGTGCATGGCAAGCATAGACATTCCCAAAGTCAAGGGAGTGTCGAACGAGCTAACCAGGATATTGAAAACATGCTTACAACTTGGATGCAAGATAACGATAGCGAACGTCGGAGTGATGGTCTGCGATTTGTACAACTCATGAAGAATAGGGCGTTTCACTCAGGAATCAAAAGAACACCTTATGAAGCTCTTTTTGGGTCGAAAATAAAAGTTGGCATATCTTTGCCTTTTGAGGATACTCACAACCTGGAGAGCGAAGAAGATTTAGAAAAAGTGATGAAATCATCTTCAGAATCTGTAATAGATGCGGCTGAGACATCAGAAACTGAAACAGCTGGCACTCAACCTCTACAGGCACCAGATCAATAAAACGCTGCACTCGATAGTTTTAACATCGGTAAGGAAGCTTCAAATGTCCAAAGTGGGCATGATGAACACATGGCTATCCCAAATACTAAGAATGTTGTTGAGCCTACGAATGTCGAAAATCTTCCTTGTGAGGTAAATGATCAAGCGTTACATGATCCGAATTTGGTATCAGTACGAGAGGAGTCATTGAGTTGTGCACTTATATGCTGTGTTTGTTTCGAGAAGACAACAGGTGGTCATTCGTGAAGAATGTGCAATAGGCCTATTCATAATATTTGTGCTGCTCCGGAAGAAAATATTGCAGAAGGTTTTGGATCCAAAGTTGCTTGTCCTTTATGCGCAAAAAACGCCTTTTCGATACAAAACCGCATCAGAGCCAAAGAGAATTTGATAGTACAAGCTCAGAAAATGCTTAAAACTTCTGAAAAAAAAATCCCTCCCGTATCGTTGGGTACCACTGTACGCATTCCTGTTCTAGGCACAAAGCAAGGCGTTGTCAAGACATTGTATTCAAGACAACAGTTAACTGTTTCTCATCAGAAATTACTGCAAGAAGAAGACGTCCCCAATCTGGAAACGACACTCCGTACAGTTGCGACTTTTCAATCTACGGGAACAGGACAGGGCTTTGTGAAATGTAGCTGCAAAAAAAACTGTGACTCTAAAAAGTGTTCCTGTGTCAAAAGTAAGGCCCTGTGCTCTTCAAAGTGCCATAATAGTTTGTCGTGTAAGAATAAATAAAACCTACTTTTACTTAAAATTGTGAATGCCTATTAGACCTACTTTTTGTTATAAAGAGAATTGTTTTGTTTGTGAAGTTCAATTACAAAATTACTTATATTATGTTAAAAGATACTTGTAATGTTATGTTACAAACATGATTGTGATTTTAAAGTTGATAATAAAGTTTATTTCAAGTAAATACAACATGTTTCATTTGTCCGCTATTTGATAAGTAAGTCTGTTAAGATTTATTGATATTAACCGGCTTACCTAACATTAGTTTAGTCTTAAGATTTATTTATTTTACACATTACCGGTGAACCAGCAGGTATTCTATACAATCCCTAGGAATTGTATACAATACCTAGGTAAAGTATGAAATGGACAATGATATTCATGATATTTCATACATTGTCTGGACGCCCCAAGGATTGTATACATTACCTAAGGATTGTATACTTTACCTAGGGATTGTATACAATACCTGAATTATACACATTGCCGGTAACATATACATTATACTATAAAACTCCATCAACTTCTTATTAGCCCATGATTTCTCTCTTAGCAAATAGATAATAGTAAAATGCGAAAAATCGTCCAATATTATTGAAAGTTATGGATAGGTAATCGTGATTATTAGGTTTTATATTTATAAATGAAATACACAGTGGTTAACATTAATATATTAAGTCTTTATTTAAAAGACAACGTTTTCGAGAAGCGTCCTCACGCTTGAAAGAGTGGGTTTGTACTAACTAAAAACTAATAATAAAATATTTACAATGAGGTCTAAGCCTCTCCTTAAGAATAGTAAAATTACAGATGTTTTACTAAAATATATGCATTAAAAGAGTCCTTTGTGTGACCCATGTGTCCGGGGTCATAAAACACAGGTAGGACTTACTTTTTCTTTTCTAAAACATCTTTCAACTAAATGTTAAGTTTCCTTAAACATAAAATCTAAGCATAATTTTAAAATACTAAAATAAAAAAAATAATTTGTAAAATAGGATTCAATTTTGCTCAGAGAAATTCAACCCGCCCCCTCAAAAATGAATCCCATCCATAAAAACAAACTTGTAAAAATACAGTCTACATAATGATATTTTACAACTAAAATCCTAAGTATTAAGTACTCCATACATTTCTTACAATATTATCTTTACTTGAATAAAAACCGTAATGACCCTTCTCTCAACGTAGTCCATCAACTTATATGACTCTACCTGGTCCAACATTTGTTGCTTAAGGGTTTAAGGGAAAACCCAACATCTTATGGGAAAACCTTGCCAGACCAATTTACAATAGTGTTACAAAAAAAAATTCTTAAAAACTATTTCAAGTCCATTTTTGTTCTGAGCTCCATAAATTTTGCTCCTGTCAGTGATTTAGTCAATACATCGGCTATCTGCTGATCTGTAGGCATATAAATTAATTTGATTAGTCCCTTTTCTACTTTATCACGAGAATCGTGATATTTTATATCGATATGTTTCGATCTTTTGTGACTTGATGGATTATTTGCAATACTTATGCATCCATTGTTATCTTGATATATTATTATAGGACCTGATATAATTATTTTTATACTCTCTGCTAGTGATCGCAACCACGCTTCTCGTGCAGCCTCATACAAAGTCATATATTCAGCTTCTGGAGTAGAGCCTGCCACGGAAGTCTGCCGCTTCGTAGCCCAACAGATAGTACAATTTTCGTATAATTTAAACAGATAACCCGTCGTACTTTTTCTATCATTAATATCACCCGCCCAATCAACATCAGCATATCCACTTATTATATTTTTATAATGACTTCTAGTATATACTAATTTTAAATCGATTGTGCCCTTTAAATATCTTAAGATTCTTTTTAAATATTGCCATAATTTAATATTATTTTTGTTCCCATATCTACTAACAATATTGACTGAAAAACTCAGATCTGGGCGAGTACAAATCATTAAATACATCAAACAACCAATAATACTTCGACATGGCTTATTACAATTTTTATCTAAATTTAAAGCTTCATAATCTATTTTGTTTTCAAGAAGACTATTTTCTGGATCACAATCTTGCATCTTAAATTTTTCTAGAACTAATTTTACATACGCACTTTGATCTAATGTTATGACTGACTCTGTTCTGGAAACTCTTATATCTAGAAATAATCTTATTTCTTTAAGATCTACCATTTGAAATTTATGCATTAAATATTCTTCTAAACTATTCATCGTATTTTTATTCAGATTGGCAATAACAAGATCATCAACATATAGTACGACATAAATATTTCTGGAAATATCCCCCAAATCTAAGATAATGCACCGATCTACTGGAGAATTTTGAAAATTCATTGATTTTAAAGTTTTGTCAAATACCTCAAACCAACACCGGGCTGCCTGCTTCAAACCATAAAGTGCTTTGTTTAATTTACAGACCTGACCCTTTTTACATTGAACGCCCTCAGGTACTCTCATAAAAATTTCTTCTTTTAATTTGCCATTCAAAAATGCTGTTTTTACATCCATTTGGTGTAGTAACAGATTATTCTGGTTGGCAAAAGCGACAATGAATCTAAAACTAGATATTCTAGCAACTGGCGCAAAAGTTTCGTCATAGTCTACCATATATTCCTGACTAAAGCCTCTTGCTACTAAACGAGCTTTATATTTTCAAGGACTACCAAATTCATTATTCTTAATTGTAAATACCCATTTACAGTCTACAATATTTTTATCAGTAGGTCTTGGTACTAATGTCCAAGTATTATTTGTATCAAGTGAATTAAGTTCACTTTCAATAGCTTGTTCCCATTGAACTCTATCCGGCCTATTTTTAATTTCATCAAATGACTCCGGTACAGCACTTATTATTATTTGAGCTGATAACATACATTCTTCCGGACTACCAGATTCATCATATGATATTTTAGGAAGACCTCTGATCCTTTCACTCCTCCGACGACTGGCGTCAAAATCACTATTTTCTATTTCTAATCTTGGAAATTTATTTCTGGGATCACAGAGTACATCTGATTTCTCAATATCAGATACATTATCTGATTTATATAGATTTATATACACTATCTGATTTCTTAATATCAGATTTATTGAAACTATCTGGTTCATCATTACCAGATTTATTTTCCATCACTGAAACTTCAAATGAATCAGTTTCATCTGCGGAACCCTTATTTGTTTTGTCAGATGTTATACCTGGCCGAGACACCATATAATTTATCTCGTCCACAATAACATCCCTTACAACGGCATGTTTATGAGATGCTACATCCCATACTCTGTAACCATTTGGTTCATAACCAACCAGTACACCTTTCCAAGATTTATTATCGAATTTAGTTTTATTGAGTTTATCATCTACATATACAGTAGAACCAAATACTTTTAAATATTTAAACAAAGGCTTTTTGCTATGCCACAACTCATAAGGTGTCATCATTATTTTTAATGCTCTACTCGGAATAATATTTATCTAGTAAGTTGCTGTTAAAACTGCATCACCCCAGAAAACTTTATCCAAACAAGATCCAGCTATCATTGACCGAGCTTTTTCTGTAATTGTTCTAACCATACGTTCAGCAGCGCCATTTAATTGAGGAGTTCGCGGAACTGTTAAATGATAAGTTATGCCTTTATTTTTACAGTAATCTTTCATATCATTTGATAAATATTCTCTACCGTTATCTATGTATAAGTAATTTAATTTGAGATTGAAATGTTATTCACTTTTCGCGACAAAATCTTTAAATACTGAAAACACCTCTGATTTATGTTTAAGCAAATATACTACACAATAATGAGTATAATGATATAGAGAAATAAGCCAACATGATTTTTATCATTTAGTGCCGTCGGAGTGATTGGACCACATACATCAGAATGTACAATAAACAATGGTCTTCTTACATGATCTCGATTTTTAACTTTATTGAAAGGTAATCGAGTTTGCTTGCCATTAATACAAGCTTCACATATCTTATCAATCGGATTAATTTCTTTTATTTCTTCGAAATCATCTATCATATTATGTATCTTTAATTTTACAAATTTATCCTTACTTATATGACCTAATCTCTTATGCCAAATGTCATAATTTATTTTCTTATTGTCGAGTATTTTGACGACAGAATTTATTTCGTAATTTTCAATAGTAAAGTTTATTTGCGTCAAACTATTTAGTGGCTTACCTTGCATGATAAGTGTACCATTTTTACTTATCTTTACTCCATGCTGATCGAACAAGATGACCATGCCTGACTTTTGGAGCTTGGAAACCGACAGTAGATTGTATGGGACTTCTGGACTGTAAAGAACTTCTCCAATTGTCACCTTTACGTCTTTGTTGGTTGTCACATTAATTGAACCTCGTTTGGTTGCTGAAATGTACTGCTCGCTCTTGGCAACTAAAATTTTAATTGCTGTTCCAAGAGGCTCAAATGTTCTGGCCATGTCTTCTCTGTTTATAATATGATCGGATGCTCCGGAATCTAGCAAGAAAACAATTATATTTTGATTTGTTTCAATTAATTTATTTCCACCAGTCATAAAACTGATAGCTTGCGAATTCGGTTCCACTGATTGAGCAATTTGTGCAGCCTTAGTTGTTTTTCGTTCGTTGGTTTTTCTTAAAGTAAATGCAATCTCTTCTTATATGTCCTATGCGGCCACACTGATCATTTTGTTTTATTTTTACTTTTAAAAGAGTTTTTAAAATTCTTGGATGGCTTGTGACCATTCTTAAATTTTGATTTTCCATTATAATTTGATCTCCGGAAGGGAAACTTCTTTTCACTCGATTTATCACTATTTTCGGCAACTAATATTTTTGTACTAGTATCACGATTTTGTCCTTTCACTTTAATTTCGTGATTCAATAAACGCGATTATACAAAGTCTAAATCTAGTTGATCTTCACGTAATGTTTCGATTGCAATAGATACTGCTTCATACGATGATGGAAGTGTTTTTAATAAACTAAGTACTTTACCTGCTTCATCTATTATTGATCCAGACGCTAACAGATCATTTACGTACGTATCAAAAATTGAAAAGTGTTCTCTTAGTGGCATATCAGGCGCTAATTTTAATTATGATAGTCTTTGATTCATCATCATTTGTGTTGGAAGACTTTTTCGATCATATACAGAATCTAATTTTTCAAAAATATTCTTAGCATATGTCACATCCGTAAAATGAAGCAGCGAGTCCGCCAAAAGCGAACCGACAATATTATGGGCAACGTCATTCTTTTTATTGATGAGTATACGGTGCTCATTCAACAGTAGGCGCACTCTCTTCTTCCAAATACTATAATTCTGTCCATTAAAAGGAGTTATTCCTCTTTGCGAATTTAAGTTCGAATTTGTCATTGTGTCGAATTATCTCAATTTACTCACAATAAAATAATTCACTTAATATATCTTCTATTTAAAATATTTTTTTATACACACACTACAATTATCACTTAATTGTGGAATGTCTAACAAGTACTTTTACAAGTTTGATTTCGATCACAAATTTTTATTTAAGTTCACTATTTTCACGATTTAATTATTCACGTTATCTGGGCCCATAACCTATTTAAAGTTATGGATAGGTAATCGTGATTATTAGGTTTTATATTTATAAATGAAATACACAGTGGTTAACATTCATATATTAAGTCTTTATTTAAAAGACTAAGTTTTCGAGAAGCGTCCTCACGCTTGAAAGAGTCGGTTTGTACTAACTGAAAACTAATAATAAAATATTTACAATGAGGTCTAAGCCTCTCCTTAAGAATCGTAAAATTACAGATGTTTTACTAAAATATATGCATTACTCCGAAAAGTAAAAGAGTCCTTTGTGTGACCCATGTGTCCGGGGTCATAAAACACAGGTAGGACTTACTTTTCCTTTTCTAAAATATCTCTCAACTAAATGTTAAGTTTCCTTAAACATAAAATCTAAGCATAATGTTAAAATACTAAAATAAAAAAAAATAATTTGTAAAATAGGATTCAATTTTGCTCAGAGAAATTCAACAAAAATTGAAAGAAAATTTCTTTTCATTTGTTTTTTAATCTCTAACTTGTTTCGAATTTTAAATGGGGATTCAAAAAATATAGTCAGAGAGATTAACTATCACCGAAGTGTGACATCGTGTGACAAGGGGCATGGAGGGGCCAATAGTTTTGTGATGTCACAAGTTAAAATTCGAAATACTAAAATGCAAAGTGGATGTGAATTGAAAATTTAAAAATTTTTATAAAATGTTGGAATTTATGTTAATTTTATTAGATTATCATTTAATAAAAATAAGTAAAAATGAAAATAGCTGTTTTCTCTCGATTATTTTTAAATACATACATAAATTTAAAAAATGTGTGACGTCACATCAGGAGGGGGGGTTATAAAAATGTGACAACCTGTGGCAAGTACGGGGGGAGGGGTTCAAAAGTCCTAAAATTCGTGTGACGTACTTTATGGATGGCCCCTTATCATTGTTGCCGGTAGTAAAAAGTGAAATAGTCCACTGATGAAAAGAAGTCCCAAAAAGTACACAACGTTTAAAAAAGGCTGCAAATCGGCAACGCTGCATATTTTCAATTTTCCTGTCATTATCTGTAAATTCTAGATTAGTCGTAGAGTACGAGCCATGAGGAGTAACGTGACACGACATCTGATGGACACAAGCGGAAATAGGTAGTATCTTCTACCGCTAACAGAGGGCGCTAATAGCACGGACAGAATAATCTCGTTGGTTCGAGAAAGTTCTGGTGTCTTCCGCTCATTTCTAGATGGCAGTAATTGGAATATATAAGAAGACTAGTGGCACAATCACAAGTCAGTTCCTATGACACTGTTGTTAAATAAAATAGTGCGCATCTCCTTAAAACGTGTTTGTGCGTGTTTAAGTTTAAGACATCTTTGTAACAGTATTTTGATTTGAATTGTTGCTGTGGTATTTAGTAGTATGGAAAAGAAGCGAAAAATTGATACTGAATGCAGAAAATTCAAAGATCAGTGGAACATTCAGTATTTCGTAATTGAGTCCAGTAACAAGGCACTATGTTTGAATTGCAATGGAAGCATAGCTGTTCTCAAAGAATATAACATTAAGCATCATTATGAAACAAAACATTTTCAAAATTATTCAAAATATACAGGAAATTTACGGACATAAAAATTCTAAGCTATTAAGCGCGGATTGAAATCGCAGCAATCTTCATTTACAATACTCAAAACTGAACAAGAGGCTGCAACTCGTGCCAGCTTTCGTGTGGCTCTTGAAATTGCAAAACCATTCACCGATGGAGAAATGATCCTAAAATGCATAATTGCAGTAAGCGAAGAAATGTGCCCTGTGGCTCAAAGGGTAGAAAACATCGTTGAAAATATATCCTCTCAACATTTCGACAAAAATGGACATGTTGGGTGGTTTTTTTGGGCCTTGGATGAGTCAACGGTGTTGATTTATTTTCGAGTAGTAGATAAAAGCTTTGAAGTGCACGAAGAACTTCTTGATATGTATAGTATTCATGGCACAACTACTGGTACAGATATTTTTATAGGAGTTGAAATGGCCATTAATCAAAAGAACCTTCGATGGAAAAACTGTATTACAACTAATGGAGGCAAAATCAATCTGGAAGAAATTGATACTGTTTCAATCACAATTACGAAATAAATGTGTTTCCTGTCGATTTTGCAATCGAAACTTTGAGTGCTTTGAAAATAAAATTTGATACTCGTTTTTCGGACTTTGATGCCATTGCGATTCAAATTAAGATTTCTCAGAATCTTTTTGATACTGACATTGAAACCCTAGCCCTGGAACTTCAAATAGAAATGATTGATATACAGTGCAGTGATATAATTAAGAACAAATATCAAAACTCATCTTTGTTGGAAATTTATAAGAGTCTTTCACTGACACAATTTGATAATTTGCATAAATTTTTTCGTGGGCTGTTTTCTGTTTTTAATACTACTTATTTGTGTGAGAAGACCAAAATAAAGTACACAAAAAATGTTTAAATCTAAATTAACTGATGAGCATCTTAAATCTCTTTTAATAATTGGTACCTAGTAGAATTAGTCCACAACTACAAACTATTGTCAGTGGAAAATCTCAATTACATAAATTTCATTATGTCATTATACTTGTTATAAGTTATGTTTTTATTTAAAATGTATAAAATGTTAGTTGGATTCATTTCAATAATTTGTTAGTTGTTATATACTGAAGTTAAATTTTCTGCATAGTATACATGTCTTTACTCATTACAATTATGTGTTTCTTTATCCAACTTATCACAAAAAAATAACAGCCTTCATTTATTGTTGTCTGTAGGTCTTTGAAAAATCTCTCTTTGATGTTTTCTTCTCTATTATTTTCGGGTGCATATATTCCTATGATATTGAGTAGTTAATCTTTTCTGAATTAATATAGTGACCCCTTCCTTGGCTCTTGTTTCCTTCAACATAGCTTAAGTGGTTGATGCAGTTTAAGAATATCAAGGGGTCTATGTCGCTAAATAGATTGAATGTATTCAAAAGTACAATTTTGATATCAGCTATCTTAGTACCAACTCAGTATTTAGACGATCGTGCCAGCAAACTGTTCCCTCTGCAACTAAGCTTATCCTGAACTAAAATATTATATGTATTATTTTCCTATTATTAAGCCAAATTGTTATTTTATATTATATTAAGCTTATCTCACTCTCTCTCTCTATCTTCCCTCTCTCTCTCTAACCTAGAGTTTGGTTGTTAATCTGGAGAAGGCCTAGTATCCAGCAAAAGAATGAGAAAACTATACGACACTGAAACCACATATGACGATATTAAAGAGAGGGAGAAAGTATGGTTGCACAATACGACGAGGAAGAAACGATATAATCGAAACTCAACAAAAATACTTCTAAAGTTCATACTAAATCGTGAAAATTATTATTATTGTCATCTTTCGTATATGCAAAATCCCAATGGGAAACCTTAAGTAATCCATCAAAATCAACTAGCACTGTTCGAAGAAGTTCACTCTACCGCTGGCCTGCAATACCGCGCCCTATCAAGAACGCACGACGGTGGGCAAAAATCTACTGCGAGAAATTTAATGAATTAGAATGAGAGAATCTAGATGAGTAGATCTCAGCCCCCGGCAAAACACTGAGAATTAAACACGTACGTCTTCTACCTGTTGATAAAAACATATTTTATGATCGATCCACTTACCGCGATGTATGGAAATCGCGTCAAATCCTCCGAGAAAATGTATTGGAAGCCAACGTGAAGAATTTGAGCATGACCAAAATTCCGAGTAACCACTTGGATTGGCGAGTCGTCAGGAACATGATTGAGGTTTTGTTACAGGTTACCGGTGTTCACATATTAATGCGAAGCTATCCACCTATCATCAAAAACATATGGCAGGAAAGTGCAGGAATGGTCAAATTGCAATTCAAACATCCAGTCCAAATTATATATAACTTCAATGAGGAACTTCTTTCTGACGATGGAGTAATGTTACGCACTTGTCCATAACATGAACTGTGAAGCCAGTCCTGTTCGGATACTATGGAAGTCTAAAGATTGATTGATGAGGCAGTGTCTTTGATATTGCCTGAGTAAATGTTTTCATTACAGCGGCGGAAAACATCTGCTCACATGAATACCAAACATGCAGAAAATGCGTGCTGCATGCTTTTTTAATTCCGGGTAATTATCCAAACTCTTGAAATATTGTGTATAAAATGCAAGAGCGTTAATATCATCAACTTTTTCTTTCAAAATACTGTCTGAATGAAGATCTATCAACTTGATTTGCTAATAAACTGGTGGCCGTAAAGCTTCAAAATTGAATGGATTGTTGAAAATTCAATTTAGAAACTAAATTACAAATACTAGAAAAAAATAAATCTAATAAATCTAATAAAAACTGTCGTCAATGTTCTCTTATAAATTAACCACATACAGTTTCAATAAACCTTAAGGTATTTAAAGTCATCAACGGTTGCCTTTGAAATAGTTTCTAAATGCTTCTTCGGTTGAGGCTCGGAGCTCATCTATATTATTATGCCGATTTGCATAAATCTTATGACCACAAAAAAAGTCTATAATACTTAAATCCGATGACCTCAGGGGCCATCTGATGAGTCCTTAAATATTCTCCAACTACCCTTGACTTATAAGCGGGCGCTCCATCTTGGGGGAAAAAGGTATGTCCTCCCGCAACTCTGGCATATTTTGAAATATATTTAGGTATCATTGGGCTGTTAAAATACCCTCAAAAATTGTATATACAACTTTAGTACCCAATACAAAACATGGGATACTAAAACCAAATCGGCATGGTTGTCTTGTATTTTCCCTAGTACCTATATATACTACCCAGCCGCTTGTATGGGATTCATCAGACCATATTACCTTTTTTGCAAAATTCAGATGATCATTACTTTTGGTTAAAAATTAATTTCAAAATTCCAATCGTTTAAATCGATGGTCAAGATGTAATTATTGGACAATTTTAACCTCATACGTTATAAATTTAAGCTTTTTTAATAATTCTTACTTTTTTATGAGGCTCCTACCTCTTCCTCTATTTTTTCACAGGAACTTTTGTGGTCTTGCTTCCACACACACTAAAACATCAACTTCGCCAACCAACATTTTATATGAAATGAAATTTACTGAAGATAAGATAGTGATAGATCAATGTAT
>NW_026614317.1:0-85779 GCF_026230105.1 Diorhabda sublineata | reverse complement strand
TGGCCGGCAGGTGGCGCTAGTGTCTATAAAACCGTGTTTAGTTTGTCTTCTGGCCGGCAGAGGGCGCTAGTGTCTATAAAACCGTGTTAAGTGTGGCTTCTGGCCGGCAGGTGGCGCTAGTGTCTGTGAATTCGTGCAAGTTTGGCGCCTGGCCGGCAGAGGGCGCTAGTGTCTATAAAACCGTGTTAAGTGTGGCTTCTGGCCGGCAGGTGGCGCTAGTGTCTGTAAATTCGTGTCAAGTTTGGCGTCTGGCCGGCAGAGGGCGCTAGTGTCTATAAAACCGTGTTTAGTTTGTCTTCTGGCCGGCAGAGGGCGCTAGTGTCTGTAAATTCGTGTCAAGTTTGGCGTCTGGCTGGCAGAGGGCGCTAGTGTCTATAAAACCGTGTTTAGTTTGTCTTCTGGCCGGCAGGTGGCGCTAGTGTGTATAAAACCGTGTTAAGCGTGGCTTCAGGCCGGCAGAGGGCGCTAGTGTCTATAAAACCGTGTTTAGTTTGTCTTCTTGCCGGCAGGTGGCGCTAGTGTCTATAAAACCGTGTTTAGTTTTTCTTCTGGCCGGTAGGATATAAGAACTTGTCGAGGTGTAACATATAAAAGTTGTATGAAATAGTAATAACATCGAAAAAAAAAAACCGTGTCAAGTTTGGCGCCTGGCCGGCAGAGGGCGCTAGTGTCTATAAAACCGTGTTAAGTGTGGCTTCTGGCCGGCAGGTGGCGCTAGTGTCTGTAAATTCGTGTCAAGTTTGGCGTCTGGCCGGTAGAGGGCACTAGTGTCTATAAAACCGTGTTAAGTGTGGCTTCTGGCCGGCAGAGGGCGCTAGTGTCTGTAAATTCGTGTCAAGTTTGGCGCCTGGCCGGCAGAGGGCGCTAGTGTCTATAAAACCGTGTTTAGTTTGTCTTCTGGCCGGCAGAGGGCGCTAGTGTCTATAAAACCGTGTTAAGTGTGGCTTCTGGCCGGCAGGTGGCGCTAGTGTCTGTGAATTCGTGCAAGTTTGGCGCCTGGCCGGCAGAGGGCGCTAGTGTCTATAAAACCGTATTAAGTGTGGCTTCTGGCCGGCAGGTGGCGCTAGTGTCTGTAAATTCGTGTCAAGTTTGGCGTCTGGCCGGCAGAGGGCGCTAGTGTCTATAAAACCGTGTTTAGTTTGTCTTCTGGCCGGCAGAGGGCGCTAGTGTCTGTAAATTCGTGTCAAGTTTGGCGTCTGGCTGGCAGAGGGCGCTAGTGTCTATAAAACCGTGTTTAGTTTGTCTTCTGGCCGGCAGGTGGCGCTAGTGTGTATAAAACCGTGTTAAGCGTGGCTTCAGGCCGGCAGAGGGCGCTAGTGTCTATAAAACCGTGTTTAGTTTGTCTTCTTGCCGGCAGGTGGCGCTAGTGTCTATAAAACCGTGTTTAGTTTTTCTTCTGGCCGGTAGGATATAAGAACTTGTCGAGGTGTAACATATAAAAGTTGTATGAAATAGTAATAACATCGAAAAAAAAAAACCGTGTCAAGTTTGGCGCCTGGCCGGCAGAGGGCGCTAGTGTCTATAAAACCGTGTTAAGTGTGGCTTCTGGCCGGCAGGTGGCGCTAGTGTCTGTAAATTCGTGTCAAGTTTGGCGTCTGGCCGGTAGAGGGCACTAGTGTCTATAAAACCGTGTTAAGTGTGGCTTCTGGCCGGCAGAGGGCGCTAGTGTCTGTAAATTCGTGTCAAGTTTGGCGTCTGGCCGGCAGAGGGCGCTAGTGTCTATAAAACCGTGTTAAGTGTGGCTTCTGGCCGGCAGGTGGCGCTAGTGTCTGTAAATTCGTGTCAAGTTTGGCGTCTGGCCGGCAGAGGGCGCTAGTGTCTATAAAACCGTGTTTAGTTTGTCTTCTGGCCGGCAGAGGGCGCTAGTGTCTGTAAATTCGTGTCAAGTTTGGCGTCTGGCTGGCAGAGGGCGCTAGTGTCTATAAAACCGTGTTTAGTTTGTCTTCTGGCCGGCAGGTGGCGCTAGTGTGTATAAAACCGTGTTAAGCGTGGCTTCAGGCCGGCAGAGGGCGCTAGTGTCTATAAAACCGTGTTTAGTTTGTCTTCTTGCCGGCAGGTGGCGCTAGTGTCTATAAAACCGTGTTTAGTTTTTCTTCTGGCCGGTAGGATATAAGAACTTGTCGAGGTGTAACATATAAAAGTTGTATGAAATAGTAATAACATCGAAAAAAAAAAACCGTGTCAAGTTTGGCGCCTGGCCGGCAGAGGGCGCTAGTGTCTATAAAACCGTGTTAAGTGTGGCTTCTGGCCGGCAGGTGGCGCTAGTGTCTGTAAATTCGTGTCAAGTTTGGCGTCTGGCCGGTAGAGGGCACTAGTGTCTATAAAACCGTGTTAAGTGTGGCTTCTGGCCGGCAGAGGGCGCTAGTGTCTGTAAATTCGTGTCAAGTTTGGCGCCTGGCCGGCAGAGGGCGCTAGTGTCTATAAAACCGTGTTTAGTTTGTCTTCTGGCCGGCAGAGGGCGCTAGTGTCTATAAAACCGTGTTAAGTGTGGCTTCTGGCCGGCAGGTGGCGCTAGTGTCTGTGAATTCGTGCAAGTTTGGCGCCTGGCCGGCAGAGGGCGCTAGTGTCTATAAAACCGTGTTAAGTGTGGCTTCTGGCCGGCAGGTGGCGCTAGTGTCTGTAAATTCGTGTCAAGTTTGGCGTCTGGCCGGCAGAGGGCGCTAGTGTCTATAAAACCGTGTTTAGTTTGTCTTCTGGCCGGCAGAGGGCGCTAGTGTCTGTAAATTCGTGTCAAGTTTGGCGTCTGGCTGGCAGAGGGCGCTAGTGTCTATAAAACCGTGTTTAGTTTGTCTTCTGGCCGGCAGGTGGCGCTAGTGTGTATAAAACCGTGTTAAGCGTGGCTTCAGGCCGGCAGAGGGCGCTAGTGTCTATAAAACCGTGTTTAGTTTGTCTTCTTGCCGGCAGGTGGCGCTAGTGTCTATAAAACCGTGTTTAGTTTTTCTTCTGGCCGGTAGGATATAAGAACTTGTCGAGGTGTAACATATAAAAGTTGTATGAAATAGTAATAACATCGAAAAAAAAAAACCGTGTCAAGTTTGGCGCCTGGCCGGCAGAGGGCGCTAGTGTCTATAAAACCGTGTTAAGTGTGGCTTCTGGCCGGCAGGTGGCGCTAGTGTCTGTAAATTCGTGTCAAGTTTGGCGTCTGGCCGGTAGAGGGCACTAGTGTCTATAAAACCGTGTTAAGTGTGGCTTCTGGCCGGCAGAGGGCGCTAGTGTCTGTAAATTCGTGTCAAGTTTGGCGTCTGGCCGGCAGAGGGCGCTAGTGTCTATAAAACCGTGTTAAGTGTGGCTTCTGGCCGGCAGGTGGCGCTAGTGTCTGTAAATTCGTGTCAAGTTTGGCGTCTGGCCGGCAGAGGGCGCTAGTGTCTATAAAACCGTGTTTAGTTTGTCTTCTGGCCGGCAGAGGGCGCTAGTGTCTGTAAATTCGTGTCAAGTTTGGCGTCTGGCTGGCAGAGGGCGCTAGTGTCTATAAAACCGTGTTTAGTTTGTCTTCTGGCCGGCAGGTGGCGCTAGTGTGTATAAAACCGTGTTAAGCGTGGCTTCAGGCCGGCAGAGGGCGCTAGTGTCTATAAAACCGTGTTTAGTTTGTCTTCTTGCCGGCAGGTGGCGCTAGTGTCTATAAAACCGTGTTTAGTTTTTCTTCTGGCCGGTAGGATATAAGAACTTGTCGAGGTGTAACATATAAAAGTTGTATGAAATAGTAATAACATCGAAAAAAAAAAACCGTGTCAAGTTTGGCGCCTGGCCGGCAGAGGGCGCTAGTGTCTATAAAACCGTGTTAAGTGTGGCTTCTGGCCGGCAGGTGGCGCTAGTGTCTGTAAATTCGTGTCAAGTTTGGCGTCTGGCCGGTAGAGGGCACTAGTGTCTATAAAACCGTGTTAAGTGTGGCTTCTGGCCGGCAGAGGGCGCTAGTGTCTGTAAATTCGTGTCAAGTTTGGCGCCTGGCCGGCAGAGGGCGCTAGTGTCTATAAAACCGTGTTTAGTTTGTCTTCTGGCCGGCAGAGGGCGCTAGTGTCTATAAAACCGTGTTAAGTGTGGCTTCTGGCAGGCAGGTGGCGCTAGTGTCTGTGAATTCGTGCAAGTTTGGCGCCTGGCCGGCAGAGGGCGCTAGTGTCTATAAAACCGTGTTAAGTGTGGCTTCTGGCCGGCAGGTGGCGCTAGTGTCTGTAAATTCGTGTCAAGTTTGGCGTCTGGCCGGCAGAGGGCGCTAGTGTCTATAAAACCGTGTTTAGTTTGTCTTCTGGCCGGCAGAGGGCGCTAGTGTCTGTAAATTCGTGTCAAGTTTGGCGTCTGGCTGGCAGAGGGCGCTAGTGTCTATAAAACCGTGTTTAGTTTGTCTTCTGGCCGGCAGGTGGCGCTAGTGTGTATAAAACCGTGTTAAGCGTGGCTTCAGGCCGGCAGAGGGCGCTAGTGTCTATAAAACCGTGTTTAGTTTGTCTTCTTGCCGGCAGGTGGCGCTAGTGTCTATAAAACCGTGTTTAGTTTTTCTTCTGGCCGGTAGGATATAAGAACTTGTCGAGGTGTAACATATAAAAGTTGTATGAAATAGTAATAACATCGAAAAAAAAAACCGTGTCAAGTTTGGCGCCTGGCCGGCAGAGGGCGCTAGTGTCTATAAAACCGTGTTAAGTGTGGCTTCTGGCCGGCAGGTGGCGCTAGTGTCTGTAAATTCGTGTCAAGTTTGGCGTCTGGCCGGTAGAGGGCACTAGTGTCTATAAAACCGTGTTAAGTGTGGCTTCTGGCCGGCAGAGGGCGCTAGTGTCTGTAAATTCGTGTCAAGTTTGGCGTCTGGCCGGCAGAGGGCGCTAGTGTCTATAAAACCGTGTTAAGTGTGGCTTCTGGCCGGCAGGTGGCGCTAGTGTCTGTAAATTCGTGTCAAGTTTGGCGTCTGGCCGGCAGAGGGCGCTAGTGTCTATAAAACCGTGTTTAGTTTGTCTTCTGGCCGGCAGAGGGCGCTAGTGTCTGTAAATTCGTGTCAAGTTTGGCGTCTGGCTGGCAGAGGGCGCTAGTGTCTATAAAACCGTGTTTAGTTTGTCTTCTGGCCGGCAGGTGGCGCTAGTGTGTATAAAACCGTGTTAAGCGTGGCTTCAGGCCGGCAGAGGGCGCTAGTGTCTATAAAACCGTGTTTAGTTTGTCTTCTTGCCGGCAGGTGGCGCTAGTGTCTATAAAACCGTGTTTAGTTTTTCTTCTGGCCGGTAGGATATAAGAACTTGTCGAGGTGTAACATATAAAAGTTGTATGAAATAGTAATAACATCGAAAAAAAAAAACCGTGTCAAGTTTGGCGCCTGGCCGGCAGAGGGCGCTAGTGTCTATAAAACCGTGTTAAGTGTGGCTTCTGGCCGGCAGGTGGCGCTAGTGTCTGTAAATTCGTGTCAAGTTTGGCGTCTGGCCGGTAGAGGGCACTAGTGTCTATAAAACCGTGTTAAGTGTGGCTTCTGGCCGGCAGAGGGCGCTAGTGTCTGTAAATTCGTGTCAAGTTTGGCGCCTGGCCGGCAGAGGGCGCTAGTGTCTATAAAACCGTGTTAAGTGTGGCTTCTGGCCGGCAGGTGGCGCTAGTGTCTGTAAATTCGTGTCAAGTTTGGCGCCTGGCCGGCAGAGGGCGCTAGTGTCTATAAAACCGTGTTTAGTTTGTCTTCTGGCCGGCAGAGGGCGCTAGTGTCTATAAAACCGTGTTAAGTGTGGCTTCTGGCCGGCAGGTGGCGCTAGTGTCTGTAAATTCGTGTCAAGTTTGGCGTCTGGCCGGCAGAGGGCGCTAGTGTCTGTAAATTCGTGTCAAGTTTGGCGTCTGGCTGGCAGAGGGCGCTAGTGTCTATAAAACCGTGTTTAGTTTGTCTTCTGGCCGGCAGGTGGCGCTAGTGTGTATAAAACCGTGTTAAGCGTGGCTTCAGGCCGGCAGAGGGCGCTAGTGTCTATAAAACCGTGTTTAGTTTGTCTTCTTGCCGGCAGGTGGCGCTAGTGTCTATAAAACCGTGTTTAGTTTTTCTTCTGGCCGGTAGGATATAAGAACTTGTCGAGGTGTAACATATAAAAGTTGTATGAAATAGTAATAACATCGAAAAAAAAAAACCGTGTCAAGTTTGGCGCCTGGCCGGCAGAGGGCGCTAGTGTCTATAAAACCGTGTTAAGTGTGGCTTCTGGCCGGCAGGTGGCGCTAGTGTCTGTAAATTCGTGTCAAGTTTGGCGTCTGGCCGGCAGAGGGCGCTAGTGTCTATAAAACCGTGTTTAGTTTGTCTTCTGGCCGGCAGAGGGCGCTAGTGTCTGTAAATTCGTGTCAAGTTTGGCGTCTGGCTGGCAGAGGGCGCTAGTGTCTATAAAACCGTGTTTAGTTTGTCTTCTGGCCGGCAGGTGGCGCTAGTGTGTATAAAACCGTGTTAAGCGTGGCTTCAGGCCGGCAGAGGGCGCTAGTGTCTATAAAACCGTGTTTAGTTTGTCTTCTTGCCGGCAGGTGGCGCTAGTGTCTATAAAACCGTGTTTAGTTTTTCTTCTGGCCGGTAGGATATAAGAACTTGTCGAGGTGTAACATATAAAAGTTGTATGAAATAGTAATAACATCGAAAAAAAAAAACCGTGTCAAGTTTGGCGCCTGGCCGGCAGAGGGCGCTAGTGTCTATAAAACCGTGTTAAGTGTGGCTTCTGGCCGGCAGGTGGCGCTAGTGTCTGTAAATTCGTGTCAAGTTTGGCGTCTGGCCGGCAGAGGGCGCTAGTGTCTATAAAACCGTGTTAAGTGTGGCTTCTGGCCGGCAGGTGGCGCTAGTGTCTGTAAATTCGTGTCAAGTTTGGCGCCTGGCCGGCAGAGGGCGCTAGTGTCTATAAAACCGTGTTTAGTTTGTCTTCTGGCCGGCAGAGGGCGCTAGTGTCTATAAAACCGTGTTAAGTGTGGCTTCTGGCCGGCAGGTGGCGCTAGTGTCTGTGAATTCGTGCAAGTTTGGCGCCTGGCCGGCAGAGGGCGCTAGTGTCTATAAAACCGTGTTAAGTGTGGCTTCTGGCCGGCAGGTGGCGCTAGTGTCTGTAAATTCGTGTCAAGTTTGGCGTCTGGCCGGCAGAGGGCGCTAGTGTCTATAAAACCGTGTTTAGTTTGTCTTCTGGCCGGCAGAGGGCGCTAGTGTCTGTAAATTCGTGTCAAGTTTGGCGTCTGGCTGGCAGAGGGCGCTAGTGTCTATAAAACCGTGTTTAGTTTGTCTTCTGGCCGGCAGGTGGCGCTAGTGTCTATAAAACCGTGTTTAGTTTTTCTTCTGGCCGGTAGGATATAAGAACTTGTCGAGGTGTAACATATAAAAGTTGTATGAAATAGTAATAACATCGAAAAAAAAAACCGTGTCAAGTTTGGCGCCTGGCCGGCAGAGGGCGCTAGTGTCTATAAAACCGTGTTAAGTGTGGCTTCTGGCCGGCAGGTGGCGCTAGTGTCTGTAAATTCGTGTCAAGTTTGGCGTCTGGCCGGTAGAGGGCACTAGTGTCTATAAAACCGTGTTAAGTGTGGCTTCTGGCCGGCAGAGGGCGCTAGTGTCTGTAAATTCGTGTCAAGTTTGGCGTCTGGCCGGCAGAGGGCGCTAGTGTCTATAAAACCGTGTTAAGTGTGGCTTCTGGCCGGCAGGTGGCGCTAGTGTCTGTAAATTCGTGTCAAGTTTGGCGCCTGGCCGGCAGAGGGCGCTAGTGTCTATAAAACCGTGTTTAGTTTGTCTTCTGGCCGGCAGAGGGCGCTAGTGTCTATAAAACCGTGTTAAGTGTGGCTTCTGGCCGGCAGGTGGCGCTAGTGTCTGTGAATTCGTGCAAGTTTGGCGCCTGGCCGGCAGAGGGCGCTAGTGTCTATAAAACCGTGTTAAGTGTGGCTTCTGGCCGGCAGGTGGCGCTAGTGTCTGTAAATTCGTGTCAAGTTTGGCGTCTGGCCGGCAGAGGGCGCTAGTGTCTATAAAACCGTGTTTAGTTTGTCTTCTGGCCGGCAGAGGGCGCTAGTGTCTGTAAATTCGTGTCAAGTTTGGCGTCTGGCTGGCAGAGGGCGCTAGTGTCTATAAAACCGTGTTTAGTTTGTCTTCTGGCCGGCAGGTGGCGCTAGTGTGTATAAAACCGTGTTAAGCGTGGCTTCAGGCCGGCAGAGGGCGCTAGTGTCTATAAAACCGTGTTTAGTTTGTCTTCTTGCCGGCAGGTGGCGCTAGTGTCTATAAAACCGTGTTTAGTTTTTCTTCTGGCCGGTAGGATATAAGAACTTGTCGAGGTGTAACATATAAAAGTTGTATGAAATAGTAATAACATCGAAAAAAAAAAACCGTGTCAAGTTTGGCGCCTGGCCGGCAGAGGGCGCTAGTGTCTATAAAACCGTGTTAAGTGTGGCTTCTGGCCGGCAGGTGGCGCTAGTGTCTGTAAATTCGTGTCAAGTTTGGCGTCTGGCCGGTAGAGGGCACTAGTGTCTATAAAACCGTGTTAAGTGTGGCTTCTGGCCGGCAGAGGGCGCTAGTGTCTGTAAATTCGTGTCAAGTTTGGCGTCTGGCCGGCAGAGGGCGCTAGTGTCTATAAAACCGTGTTAAGTGTGGCTTCTGGCCGGCAGGTGGCGCTAGTGTCTGTAAATTCGTGTCAAGTTTGGCGCCTGGCCGGCAGAGGGCGCTAGTGTCTATAAAACCGTGTTTAGTTTGTCTTCTGGCCGGCAGAGGGCGCTAGTGTCTATAAAACCGTGTTAAGTGTGGCTTCTGGCCGGCAGGTGGCGCTAGTGTCTGTGAATTCGTGCAAGTTTGGCGCCTGGCCGGCAGAGGGCGCTAGTGTCTATAAAACCGTGTTAAGTGTGGCTTCTGGCCGGCAGGTGGCGCTAGTGTCTGTAAATTCGTGTCAAGTTTGGCGTCTGGCCGGCAGAGGGCGCTAGTGTCTATAAAACCGTGTTTAGTTTGTCTTCTGGCCGGCAGAGGGCGCTAGTGTCTGTAAATTCGTGTCAAGTTTGGCGTCTGGCTGGCAGAGGGCGCTAGTGTCTATAAAACCGTGTTTAGTTTGTCTTCTGGCCGGCAGGTGGCGCTAGTGTGTATAAAACCGTGTTAAGCGTGGCTTCAGGCCGGCAGAGGGCGCTAGTGTCTATAAAACCGTGTTTAGTTTGTCTTCTTGCCGGCAGGTGGCGCTAGTGTCTATAAAACCGTGTTTAGTTTTTCTTCTGGCCGGTAGGATATAAGAACTTGTCGAGGTGTAACATATAAAAGTTGTATGAAATAGTAATAACATCGAAAAAAAAAAACCGTGTCAAGTTTGGCGCCTGGCCGGCAGAGGGCGCTAGTGTCTATAAAACCGTGTTAAGTGTGGCTTCTGGCCGGCAGGTGGCGCTAGTGTCTGTAAATTCGTGTCAAGTTTGGCGTCTGGCCGGTAGAGGGCACTAGTGTCTATAAAACCGTGTTAAGTGTGGCTTCTGGCCGGCAGAGGGCGCTAGTGTCTGTAAATTCGTGTCAAGTTTGGCGCCTGGCCGGCAGAGGGCGCTAGTGTCTATAAAACCGTGTTAAGTGTGGCTTCTGGCCGGCAGGTGGCGCTAGTGTCTGTAAATTCGTGTCAAGTTTGGCGCCTGGCCGGCAGAGGGCGCTAGTGTCTATAAAACCGTGTTTAGTTTGTCTTCTGGCCGGCAGAGGGCGCTAGTGTCTATAAAACCGTGTTAAGTGTGGCTTCTGGCCGGCAGGTGGCGCTAGTGTCTGTAAATTCGTGTCAAGTTTGGCGTCTGGCCGGCAGAGGGCGCTAGTGTCTATAAAACCGTGTTTAGTTTGTCTTCTGGCCGGCAGAGGGCGCTAGTGTCTGTAAATTCGTGTCAAGTTTGGCGTCTGGCTGGCAGAGGGCGCTAGTGTCTATAAAACCGTGTTTAGTTTGTCTTCTGGCCGGCAGGTGGCGCTAGTGTGTATAAAACCGTGTTAAGCGTGGCTTCAGGCCGGCAGAGGGCGCTAGTGTCTATAAAACCGTGTTTAGTTTGTCTTCTTGCCGGCAGGTGGCGCTAGTGTCTATAAAACCGTGTTTAGTTTTTCTTCTGGCCGGTAGGATATAAGAACTTGTCGAGGTGTAACATATAAAAGTTGTATGAAATAGTAATAACATCGAAAAAAAAAAACCGTGTCAAGTTTGGCGCCTGGCCGGCAGAGGGCGCTAGTGTCTATAAAACCGTGTTAAGTGTGGCTTCTGGCCGGCAGGTGGCGCTAGTGTCTATAAAACCGTGTTTAGTTTGTCTTCTGGCCGGCAGAGGGCGCTAGTGTCTATAAAACCGTGTTAAGTGTGGCTTCTGGCCGGCAGGTGGCGCTAGTGTCTGTGAATTCGTGCAAGTTTGGCGCCTGGCCGGCAGAGGGCGCTAGTGTCTATAAAACCGTGTTAAGTGTGGCTTCTGGCCGGCAGGTGGCGCTAGTGTCTGTAAATTCGTGTCAAGTTTGGCGTCTGGCCGGCAGAGGGCGCTAGTGTCTATAAAACCGTGTTTAGTTTGTCTTCTGGCCGGCAGAGGGCGCTAGTGTCTGTAAATTCGTGTCAAGTTTGGCGTCTGGCTGGCAGAGGGCGCTAGTGTCTATAAAACCGTGTTTAGTTTGTCTTCTGGCCGGCAGGTGGCGCTAGTGTGTATAAAACCGTGTTAAGCGTGGCTTCAGGCCGGCAGAGGGCGCTAGTGTCTATAAAACCGTGTTTAGTTTGTCTTCTTGCCGGCAGGTGGCGCTAGTGTCTATAAAACCGTGTTTAGTTTTTCTTCTGGCCGGTAGGATATAAGAACTTGTCGAGGTGTAACATATAAAAGTTGTATGAAATAGTAATAACATCGAAAAAAAAAAACCGTGTCAAGTTTGGCGCCTGGCCGGCAGAGGGCGCTAGTGTCTATAAAACCGTGTTAAGTGTGGCTTCTGGCCGGCAGGTGGCGCTAGTGTCTGTAAATTCGTGTCAAGTTTGGCGTCTGGCCGGTAGAGGGCACTAGTGTCTATAAAACCGTGTTAAGTGTGGCTTCTGGCCGGCAGAGGGCGCTAGTGTCTGTAAATTCGTGTCAAGTTTGGCGCCTGGCCGGCAGAGGGCGCTAGTGTCTATAAAACCGTGTTTAGTTTGTCTTCTGGCCGGCAGAGGGCGCTAGTGTCTATAAAACCGTGTTAAGTGTGGCTTCTGGCCGGCAGGTGGCGCTAGTGTCTGTGAATTCGTGCAAGTTTGGCGCCTGGCCGGCAGAGGGCGCTAGTGTCTATAAAACCGTGTTAAGTGTGGCTTCTGGCCGGCAGGTGGCGCTAGTGTCTGTAAATTCGTGTCAAGTTTGGCGTCTGGCCGGCAGAGGGCGCTAGTGTCTATAAAACCGTGTTTAGTTTGTCTTCTGGCCGGCAGAGGGCGCTAGTGTCTGTAAATTCGTGTCAAGTTTGGCGTCTGGCTGGCAGAGGGCGCTAGTGTCTATAAAACCGTGTTTAGTTTGTCTTCTGGCCGGCAGGTGGCGCTAGTGTGTATAAAACCGTGTTAAGCGTGGCTTCAGGCCGGCAGAGGGCGCTAGTGTCTATAAAACCGTGTTTAGTTTGTCTTCTTGCCGGCAGGTGGCGCTAGTGTCTATAAAACCGTGTTTAGTTTTTCTTCTGGCCGGTAGGATATAAGAACTTGTCGAGGTGTAACATATAAAAGTTGTATGAAATAGTAATAACATCGAAAAAAAAAAACCGTGTCAAGTTTGGCGCCTGGCCGGCAGAGGGCGCTAGTGTCTATAAAACCGTGTTAAGTGTGGCTTCTGGCCGGCAGGTGGCGCTAGTGTCTGTAAATTCGTGTCAAGTTTGGCGTCTGGCCGGTAGAGGGCACTAGTGTCTATAAAACCGTGTTAAGTGTGGCTTCTGGCCGGCAGAGGGCGCTAGTGTCTGTAAATTCGTGTCAAGTTTGGCGTCTGGCCGGCAGAGGGCGCTAGTGTCTATAAAACCGTGTTAAGTGTGGCTTCTGGCCGGCAGGTGGCGCTAGTGTCTGTAAATTCGTGTCAAGTTTGGCGTCTGGCCGGCAGAGGGCGCTAGTGTCTATAAAACCGTGTTTAGTTTGTCTTCTGGCCGGCAGAGGGCGCTAGTGTCTGTAAATTCGTGTCAAGTTTGGCGTCTGGCTGGCAGAGGGCGCTAGTGTCTATAAAACCGTGTTTAGTTTGTCTTCTGGCCGGCAGGTGGCGCTAGTGTGTATAAAACCGTGTTAAGCGTGGCTTCAGGCCGGCAGAGGGCGCTAGTGTCTATAAAACCGTGTTTAGTTTGTCTTCTTGCCGGCAGGTGGCGCTAGTGTCTATAAAACCGTGTTTAGTTTTTCTTCTGGCCGGTAGGATATAAGAACTTGTCGAGGTGTAACATATAAAAGTTGTATGAAATAGTAATAACATCGAAAAAAAAAAACCGTGTCAAGTTTGGCGCCTGGCCGGCAGAGGGCGCTAGTGTCTATAAAACCGTGTTAAGTGTGGCTTCTGGCCGGCAGGTGGCGCTAGTGTCTGTAAATTCGTGTCAAGTTTGGCGTCTGGCCGGTAGAGGGCACTAGTGTCTATAAAACCGTGTTAAGTGTGGCTTCTGGCCGGCAGAGGGCGCTAGTGTCTGTAAATTCGTGTCAAGTTTGGCGCCTGGCCGGCAGAGGGCGCTAGTGTCTATAAAACCGTGTTTAGTTTGTCTTCTGGCCGGCAGAGGGCGCTAGTGTCTATAAAACCGTGTTAAGTGTGGCTTCTGGCCGGCAGGTGGCGCTAGTGTCTGTGAATTCGTGCAAGTTTGGCGCCTGGCCGGCAGAGGGCGCTAGTGTCTATAAAACCGTGTTAAGTGTGGCTTCTGGCCGGCAGGTGGCGCTAGTGTCTGTAAATTCGTGTCAAGTTTGGCGTCTGGCCGGCAGAGGGCGCTAGTGTCTATAAAACCGTGTTTAGTTTGTCTTCTGGCCGGCAGAGGGCGCTAGTGTCTGTAAATTCGTGTCAAGTTTGGCGTCTGGCTGGCAGAGGGCGCTAGTGTCTATAAAACCGTGTTTAGTTTGTCTTCTGGCCGGCAGGTGGCGCTAGTGTGTATAAAACCGTGTTAAGCGTGGCTTCAGGCCGGCAGAGGGCGCTAGTGTCTATAAAACCGTGTTTAGTTTGTCTTCTTGCCGGCAGGTGGCGCTAGTGTCTATAAAACCGTGTTTAGTTTTTCTTCTGGCCGGTAGGATATAAGAACTTGTCGAGGTGTAACATATAAAAGTTGTATGAAATAGTAATAACATCGAAAAAAAAAAACCGTGTCAAGTTTGGCGCCTGGCCGGCAGAGGGCGCTAGTGACTATAAAACCGTGTTAAGTGTGGCTTCTGGCCGGCAGGTGGCGCTAGTGTCTGTAAATTCGTGTCAAGTTTGGCGTCTGGCCGGTAGAGGGCACTAGTGTCTATAAAACCGTGTTAAGTGTGGCTTCTGGCCGGCAGAGGGCGCTAGTGTCTGTAAATTCGTGTCAAGTTTGGCGTCTGGCCGGCAGAGGGCGCTAGTGTCTATAAAACCGTGTTAAGTGTGGCTTCTGGCCGGCAGGTGGCGCTAGTGTCTGTAAATTCGTGTCAAGTTTGGCGTCTGGCCGGCAGAGGGCGCTAGTGTCTATAAAACCGTGTTTAGTTTGTCTTCTGGCCGGCAGAGGGCGCTAGTGTCTGTAAATTCGTGTCAAGTTTGGCGTCTGGCTGGCAGAGGGCGCTAGTGTCTATAAAACCGTGTTTAGTTTGTCTTCTGGCCGGCAGGTGGCGCTAGTGTGTATAAAACCGTGTTAAGCGTGGCTTCAGGCCGGCAGAGGGCGCTAGTGTCTATAAAACCGTGTTTAGTTTGTCTTCTTGCCGGCAGGTGGCGCTAGTGTCTATAAAACCGTGTTTAGTTTTTCTTCTGGCCGGTAGGATATAAGAACTTGTCGAGGTGTAACATATAAAAGTTGTATGAAATAGTAATAACATCGAAAAAAAAAAACCGTGTCAAGTTTGGCGCCTGGCCGGCAGAGGGCGCTAGTGTCTATAAAACCGTGTTAAGTGTGGCTTCTGGCCGGCAGGTGGCGCTAGTGTCTGTAAATTCGTGTCAAGTTTGGCGTCTGGCCGGTAGAGGGCACTAGTGTCTATAAAACCGTGTTAAGTGTGGCTTCTGGCCGGCAGAGGGCGCTAGTGTCTGTAAATTCGTGTCAAGTTTGGCGCCTGGCCGGCAGAGGGCGCTAGTGTCTATAAAACCGTGTTTAGTTTGTCTTCTGGCCGGCAGAGGGCGCTAGTGTCTATAAAACCGTGTTAAGTGTGGCTTCTGGCAGGCAGGTGGCGCTAGTGTCTGTGAATTCGTGCAAGTTTGGCGCCTGGCCGGCAGAGGGCGCTAGTGTCTATAAAACCGTGTTAAGTGTGGCTTCTGGCCGGCAGGTGGCGCTAGTGTCTGTAAATTCGTGTCAAGTTTGGCGTCTGGCCGGCAGAGGGCGCTAGTGTCTATAAAACCGTGTTTAGTTTGTCTTCTGGCCGGCAGAGGGCGCTAGTGTCTGTAAATTCGTGTCAAGTTTGGCGTCTGGCTGGCAGAGGGCGCTAGTGTCTATAAAACCGTGTTTAGTTTGTCTTCTGGCCGGCAGGTGGCGCTAGTGTGTATAAAACCGTGTTAAGCGTGGCTTCAGGCCGGCAGAGGGCGCTAGTGTCTATAAAACCGTGTTTAGTTTGTCTTCTTGCCGGCAGGTGGCGCTAGTGTCTATAAAACCGTGTTTAGTTTTTCTTCTGGCCGGTAGGATATAAGAACTTGTCGAGGTGTAACATATAAAAGTTGTATGAAATAGTAATAACATCGAAAAAAAAAACCGTGTCAAGTTTGGCGCCTGGCCGGCAGAGGGCGCTAGTGTCTATAAAACCGTGTTAAGTGTGGCTTCTGGCCGGCAGGTGGCGCTAGTGTCTGTAAATTCGTGTCAAGTTTGGCGTCTGGCCGGTAGAGGGCACTAGTGTCTATAAAACCGTGTTAAGTGTGGCTTCTGGCCGGCAGAGGGCGCTAGTGTCTGTAAATTCGTGTCAAGTTTGGCGTCTGGCCGGCAGAGGGCGCTAGTGTCTATAAAACCGTGTTAAGTGTGGCTTCTGGCCGGCAGGTGGCGCTAGTGTCTGTAAATTCGTGTCAAGTTTGGCGTCTGGCCGGCAGAGGGCGCTAGTGTCTATAAAACCGTGTTTAGTTTGTCTTCTGGCCGGCAGAGGGCGCTAGTGTCTGTAAATTCGTGTCAAGTTTGGCGTCTGGCTGGCAGAGGGCGCTAGTGTCTATAAAACCGTGTTTAGTTTGTCTTCTGGCCGGCAGGTGGCGCTAGTGTGTATAAAACCGTGTTAAGCGTGGCTTCAGGCCGGCAGAGGGCGCTAGTGTCTATAAAACCGTGTTTAGTTTGTCTTCTTGCCGGCAGGTGGCGCTAGTGTCTATAAAACCGTGTTTAGTTTTTCTTCTGGCCGGTAGGATATAAGAACTTGTCGAGGTGTAACATATAAAAGTTGTATGAAATAGTAATAACATCGAAAAAAAAAAACCGTGTCAAGTTTGGCGCCTGGCCGGCAGAGGGCGCTAGTGTCTATAAAACCGTGTTAAGTGTGGCTTCTGGCCGGCAGGTGGCGCTAGTGTCTGTAAATTCGTGTCAAGTTTGGCGTCTGGCCGGTAGAGGGCACTAGTGTCTATAAAACCGTGTTAAGTGTGGCTTCTGGCCGGCAGAGGGCGCTAGTGTCTGTAAATTCGTGTCAAGTTTGGCGCCTGGCCGGCAGAGGGCGCTAGTGTCTATAAAACCGTGTTAAGTGTGGCTTCTGGCCGGCAGGTGGCGCTAGTGTCTGTAAATTCGTGTCAAGTTTGGCGCCTGGCCGGCAGAGGGCGCTAGTGTCTATAAAACCGTGTTTAGTTTGTCTTCTGGCCGGCAGAGGGCGCTAGTGTCTATAAAACCGTGTTAAGTGTGGCTTCTGGCCGGCAGGTGGCGCTAGTGTCTGTAAATTCGTGTCAAGTTTGGCGTCTGGCCGGCAGAGGGCGCTAGTGTCTATAAAACCGTGTTTAGTTTGTCTTCTGGCCGGCAGAGGGCGCTAGTGTCTGTAAATTCGTGTCAAGTTTGGCGTCTGGCTGGCAGAGGGCGCTAGTGTCTATAAAACCGTGTTTAGTTTGTCTTCTGGCCGGCAGGTGGCGCTAGTGTGTATAAAACCGTGTTAAGCGTGGCTTCAGGCCGGCAGAGGGCGCTAGTGTCTATAAAACCGTGTTTAGTTTGTCTTCTTGCCGGCAGGTAGCGCTAGTGTCTATAAAACCGTGTTTAGTTTTTCTTCTGGCCGGTAGGATATAAGAACTTGTCGAGGTGTAACATATAAAAGTTGTATGAAATAGTAATAACATCGAAAAAAAAAAACCGTGTCAAGTTTGGCGCCTGGCCGGCAGAGGGCGCTAGTGTCTGTAAATTCGTGTCAAGTTTGGCGTCTGGCCGGTAGAGGGCACTAGTGTCTATAAAACCGTGTTAAGTGTGGCTTCTGGCCGGCAGAGGGCGCTAGTGTCTGTAAATTCGTGTCAAGTTTGGCGCCTGGCCGGCAGAGGGCGCTAGTGTCTATAAAACCGTGTTTAGTTTGTCTTCTGGCCGGCAGAGGGCGCTAGTGTCTATAAAACCGTGTTAAGTGTGGCTTCTGGCCGGCAGGTGGCGCTAGTGTCTGTGAATTCGTGCAAGTTTGGCGCCTGGCCGGCAGAGGGCGCTAGTGTCTATAAAACCGTGTTAAGCGTGGCTTCAGGCCGGCAGAGGGCGCTAGTGTCTATAAAACCGTGTTTAGTTTGTCTTCTTGCCGGCAGGTGGCGCTAGTGTCTATAAAACCGTGTTTAGTTTTTCTTCTGGCCGGTAGGATATAAGAACTTGTCGAGGTGTAACATATAAAAGTTGTATGAAATAGTAATAACATCGAAAAAAAAAAACCGTGTCAAGTTTGGCGCCTGGCCGGCAGAGGGCGCTAGTGTCTATAAAACCGTGTTAAGTGTGGCTTCTGGCCGGCAGGTGGCGCTAGTGTCTGTAAATTCGTGTCAAGTTTGGCGTCTGGCCGGTAGAGGGCACTAGTGTCTATAAAACCGTGTTAAGTGTGGCTTCTGGCCGGCAGAGGGCGCTAGTGTCTGTAAATTCGTGTCAAGTTTGGCGCCTGGCCGGCAGAGGGCGCTAGTGTCTATAAAACCGTGTTTAGTTTGTCTTCTGGCCGGCAGAGGGCGCTAGTGTCTATAAAACCGTGTTAAGTGTGGCTTCTGGCCGGCAGGTGGCGCTAGTGTCTGTGAATTCGTGCAAGTTTGGCGCCTGGCCGGCAGAGGGCGCTAGTGTCTATAAAACCGTGTTAAGTGTGGCTTCTGGCCGGCAGGTGGCGCTAGTGTCTGTAAATTCGTGTCAAGTTTGGCGTCTGGCCGGCAGAGGGCGCTAGTGTCTATAAAACCGTGTTTAGTTTGTCTTCTGGCCGGCAGAGGGCGCTAGTGTCTGTAAATTCGTGTCAAGTTTGGCGTCTGGCTGGCAGAGGGCGCTAGTGTCTATAAAACCGTGTTTAGTTTGTCTTCTGGCCGGCAGGTGGCGCTAGTGTGTATAAAACCGTGTTAAGCGTGGCTTCAGGCCGGCAGAGGGCGCTAGTGTCTATAAAACCGTGTTTAGTTTGTCTTCTTGCCGGCAGGTGGCGCTAGTGTCTATAAAACCGTGTTTAGTTTTTCTTCTGGCCGGTAGGATATAAGAACTTGTCGAGGTGTAACATATAAAAGTTGTATGAAATAGTAATAACATCGAAAAAAAAAAACCGTGTCAAGTTTGGCGCCTGGCCGGCAGAGGGCGCTAGTGTCTATAAAACCGTGTTAAGTGTGGCTTCTGGCCGGCAGGTGGCGCTAGTGTCTGTAAATTCGTGTCAAGTTTGGCGTCTGGCCGGTAGAGGGCACTAGTGTCTATAAAACCGTGTTAAGTGTGGCTTCTGGCCGGCAGAGGGCGCTAGTGTCTGTAAATTCGTGTCAAGTTTGGCGTCTGGCCGGCAGAGGGCGCTAGTGTCTATAAAACCGTGTTAAGTGTGGCTTCTGGCCGGCAGGTGGCGCTAGTGTCTGTAAATTCGTGTCAAGTTTGGCGTCTGGCCGGCAGAGGGCGCTAGTGTCTATAAAACCGTGTTTAGTTTGTCTTCTGGCCGGCAGAGGGCGCTAGTGTCTGTAAATTCGTGTCAAGTTTGGCGTCTGGCTGGCAGAGGGCGCTAGTGTCTATAAAACCGTGTTTAGTTTGTCTTCTGGCCGGCAGGTGGCGCTAGTGTGTATAAAACCGTGTTAAGCGTGGCTTCAGGCCGGCAGAGGGCGCTAGTGTCTATAAAACCGTGTTTAGTTTGTCTTCTTGCCGGCAGGTGGCGCTAGTGTCTATAAAACCGTGTTTAGTTTTTCTTCTGGCCGGTAGGATATAAGAACTTGTCGAGGTGTAACATATAAAAGTTGTATGAAATAGTAATAACATGGAAAAAAAAAAACCGTGTCAAGTTTGGCGCCTGGCCGGCAGAGGGCGCTAGTGTCTATAAAACCGTGTTAAGTGTGGCTTCTGGCCGGCAGGTGGCGCTAGTGTCTGTAAATTCGTGTCAAGTTTGGCGTCTGGCCGGTAGAGGGCACTAGTGTCTATAAAACCGTGTTAAGTGTGGCTTCTGGCCGGCAGAGGGCGCTAGTGTCTGTAAATTCGTGTCAAGTTTGGCGCCTGGCCGGCAGAGGGCGCTAGTGTCTATAAAACCGTGTTTAGTTTGTCTTCTGGCCGGCAGAGGGCGCTAGTGTCTATAAAACCGTGTTAAGTGTGGCTTCTGGCAGGCAGGTGGCGCTAGTGTCTGTGAATTCGTGCAAGTTTGGCGCCTGGCCGGCAGAGGGCGCTAGTGTCTATAAAACCGTGTTAAGTGTGGCTTCTGGCCGGCAGGTGGCGCTAGTGTCTGTAAATTCGTGTCAAGTTTGGCGTCTGGCCGGCAGAGGGCGCTAGTGTCTATAAAACCGTGTTTAGTTTGTCTTCTGGCCGGCAGAGGGCGCTAGTGTCTGTAAATTCGTGTCAAGTTTGGCGTCTGGCTGGCAGAGGGCGCTAGTGTCTATAAAACCGTGTTTAGTTTGTCTTCTGGCCGGCAGGTGGCGCTAGTGTGTATAAAACCGTGTTAAGCGTGGCTTCAGGCCGGCAGAGGGCGCTAGTGTCTATAAAACCGTGTTTAGTTTGTCTTCTTGCCGGCAGGTGGCGCTAGTGTCTATAAAACCGTGTTTAGTTTTTCTTCTGGCCGGTAGGATATAAGAACTTGTCGAGGTGTAACATATAAAAGTTGTATGAAATAGTAATAACATCGAAAAAAAAAACCGTGTCAAGTTTGGCGCCTGGCCGGCAGAGGGCGCTAGTGTCTATAAAACCGTGTTAAGTGTGGCTTCTGGCCGGCAGGTGGCGCTAGTGTCTGTAAATTCGTGTCAAGTTTGGCGTCTGGCCGGTAGAGGGCACTAGTGTCTATAAAACCGTGTTAAGTGTGGCTTCTGGCCGGCAGAGGGCGCTAGTGTCTGTAAATTCGTGTCAAGTTTGGCGTCTGGCCGGCAGAGGGCGCTAGTGTCTATAAAACCGTGTTAAGTGTGGCTTCTGGCCGGCAGGTGGCGCTAGTGTCTGTAAATTCGTGTCAAGTTTGGCGTCTGGCCGGCAGAGGGCGCTAGTGTCTATAAAACCGTGTTTAGTTTGTCTTCTGGCCGGCAGAGGGCGCTAGTGTCTGTAAATTCGTGTCAAGTTTGGCGTCTGGCTGGCAGAGGGCGCTAGTGTCTATAAAACCGTGTTTAGTTTGTCTTCTGGCCGGCAGGTGGCGCTAGTGTGTATAAAACCGTGTTAAGCGTGGCTTCAGGCCGGCAGAGGGCGCTAGTGTCTATAAAACCGTGTTTAGTTTGTCTTCTTGCCGGCAGGTGGCGCTAGTGTCTATAAAACCGTGTTTAGTTTTTCTTCTGGCCGGTAGGATATAAGAACTTGTCGAGGTGTAACATATAAAAGTTGTATGAAATAGTAATAACATCGAAAAAAAAAAACCGTGTCAAGTTTGGCGCCTGGCCGGCAGAGGGCGCTAGTGTCTATAAAACCGTGTTAAGTGTGGCTTCTGGCCGGCAGGTGGCGCTAGTGTCTGTAAATTCGTGTCAAGTTTGGCGTCTGGCCGGTAGAGGGCACTAGTGTCTATAAAACCGTGTTAAGTGTGGCTTCTGGCCGGCAGAGGGCGCTAGTGTCTGTAAATTCGTGTCAAGTTTGGCGCCTGGCCGGCAGAGGGCGCTAGTGTCTATAAAACCGTGTTAAGTGTGGCTTCTGGCCGGCAGGTGGCGCTAGTGTCTGTAAATTCGTGTCAAGTTTGGCGCCTGGCCGGCAGAGGGCGCTAGTGTCTATAAAACCGTGTTTAGTTTGTCTTCTGGCCGGCAGAGGGCGCTAGTGTCTATAAAACCGTGTTAAGTGTGGCTTCTGGCCGGCAGGTGGCGCTAGTGTCTGTAAATTCGTGTCAAGTTTGGCGTCTGGCCGGCAGAGGGCGCTAGTGTCTATAAAACCGTGTTTTGTTTGTCTTCTGGCCGGCAGAGGGCGCTAGTGTCTGTAAATTCGTGTCAAGTTTGGCGTCTGGCTGGCAGAGGGCGCTAGTGTCTATAAAACCGTGTTTAGTTTGTCTTCTGGCCGGCAGGTGGCGCTAGTGTGTATAAAACCGTGTTAAGCGTGGCTTCAGGCCGGCAGAGGGCGCTAGTGTCTATAAAACCGTGTTTAGTTTGTCTTCTTGCCGGCAGGTAGCGCTAGTGTCTATAAAACCGTGTTTAGTTTTTCTTCTGGCCGGTAGGATATAAGAACTTGTCGAGGTGTAACATATAAAAGTTGTATGAAATAGTAATAACATCGAAAAAAAAAAACCGTGTCAAGTTTGGCGCCTGGCCGGCAGAGGGCGCTAGTGTCTATAAAACCGTGTTAAGTGTGGCTTCTGGCCGGCAGGTGGCGCTAGTGTCTATAAAACCGTGTTTAGTTTGTCTTCTGGCCGGTAGAGGGCACTAGTGTCTATAAAACCGTGTTAAGTGTGGCTTCTGGCCGGCAGAGGGCGCTAGTGTCTGTAAATTCGTGTCAAGTTTGGCGCCTGGCCGGCAGAGGGCGCTAGTGTCTATAAAACCGTGTTAAGTGTGGCTTCTGGCCGGCAGGTGGCGCTAGTGTCTGTAAATTCGTGTCAAGTTTGGCGCCTGGCCGGCAGAGGGCGCTAGTGTCTATAAAACCGTGTTTAGTTTGTCTTCTGGCCGGCAGAGGGCGCTAGTGTCTATAAAACCGTGTTAAGTGTGGCTTCTGGCCGGCAGGTGGCGCTAGTGTCTGTAAATTCGTGTCAAGTTTGGCGTCTGGCCGGCAGAGGGCGCTAGTGTCTATAAAACCGTGTTTAGTTTGTCTTCTGGCCGGCAGAGGGCGCTAGTGTCTGTAAATTCGTGTCAAGTTTGGCGTCTGGCTGGCAGAGGGCGCTAGTGTCTATAAAACCGTGTTTAGTTTGTCTTCTGGCCGGCAGGTGGCGCTAGTGTGTATAAAACCGTGTTAAGCGTGGCTTCAGGCCGGCAGAGGGCGCTAGTGTCTATAAAACCGTGTTTAGTTTGTCTTCTTGCCGGCAGGTAGCGCTAGTGTCTATAAAACCGTGTTTAGTTTTTCTTCTGGCCGGTAGGATATAAGAACTTGTCGAGGTGTAACATATAAAAGTTGTATGAAATAGTAATAACATCGAAAAAAAAAAACCGTGTCAAGTTTGGCGCCTGGCCGGCAGAGGGCGCTAGTGTCTGTAAATTCGTGTCAAGTTTGGCGTCTGGCCGGTAGAGGGCACTAGTGTCTATAAAACCGTGTTAAGTGTGGCTTCTGGCCGGCAGAGGGCGCTAGTGTCTGTAAATTCGTGTCAAGTTTGGCGCCTGGCCGGCAGAGGGCGCTAGTGTCTATAAAACCGTGTTTAGTTTGTCTTCTGGCCGGCAGAGGGCGCTAGTGTCTATAAAACCGTGTTAAGTGTGGCTTCTGGCCGGCAGGTGGCGCTAGTGTCTGTGAATTCGTGCAAGTTTGGCGCCTGGCCGGCAGAGGGCGCTAGTGTCTATAAAACCGTGTTAAGCGTGGCTTCAGGCCGGCAGGTGGCGCTAGTGTCTGTAAAACCGTGTTTAGTTTGTCTTCTTGCCGGCAGGTGGCGCTAGTGTCTATAAAACCGTGTTTAGTTTTTCTTCTGGCCGGTAGGATATAAGAACTTGTCGAGGTGTAACATATAAAAGTTGTATGAAATAGTAATAACATCGAAAAAAAAAAACCGTGTCAAGTTTGGCGCCTGGCCGGCAGAGGGCGCTAGTGTCTGTAAATTCGTGTCAAGTTTGGCGTCTGGCTGGCAGAGGGCGCTAGTGTCTATAAAACCGTGTTTAGTTTGTCTTCTGGCCGGCAGGTGGCGCTAGTGTGTATAAAACCGTGTTAAGCGTGGCTTCAGGCCGGCAGAGGGCGCTAGTGTCTATAAAACCGTGTTTAGTTTGTCTTCTTGCCGGCAGGTGGCGCTAGTGTCTATAAAACCGTGTTTAGTTTTTCTTCTGGCCGGTAGGATATAAGAACTTGTCGAGGTGTAACATATAAAAGTTGTATGAAATAGTAATAACATCGAAAAAAAAAAACCGTGTCAAGTTTGGCGCCTGGCCGGCAGAGGGCGCTAGTGTCTATAAAACCGTGTTAAGTGTGGCTTCTGGCCGGCAGGTGGCGCTAGTGTCTGTAAATTCGTGTCAAGTTTGGCGTCTGGCCGGTAGAGGGCACTAGTGTCTATAAAACCGTGTTAAGTGTGGCTTCTGGCCGGCAGAGGGCGCTAGTGTCTGTAAATTCGTGTCAAGTTTGGCGCCTGGCCGGCAGAGGGCGCTAGTGTCTATAAAACCGTGTTTAGTTTGTCTTCTGGCCGGCAGAGGGCGCTAGTGTCTATAAAACCGTGTTAAGTGTGGCTTCTGGCCGGCAGGTGGCGCTAGTGTCTGTGAATTCGTGCAAGTTTGGCGCCTGGCCGGCAGAGGGCGCTAGTGTCTATAAAACCGTGTTAAGTGTGGCTTCTGGCCGGCAGGTGGCGCTAGTGTCTGTAAATTCGTGTCAAGTTTGGCGTCTGGCCGGCAGAGGGCGCTAGTGTCTATAAAACCGTGTTTAGTTTGTCTTCTGGCCGGCAGAGGGCGCTAGTGTCTGTAAATTCGTGTCAAGTTTGGCGTCTGGCTGGCAGAGGGCGCTAGTGTCTATAAAACCGTGTTTAGTTTGTCTTCTGGCCGGCAGGTGGCGCTAGTGTGTATAAAACCGTGTTAAGCGTGGCTTCAGGCCGGCAGAGGGCGCTAGTGTCTATAAAACCGTGTTTAGTTTGTCTTCTTGCCGGCAGGTGGCGCTAGTGTCTATAAAACCGTGTTTAGTTTTTCTTCTGGCCGGTAGGATATAAGAACTTGTCGAGGTGTAACATATAAAAGTTGTATGAAATAGTAATAACATCGAAAAAAAAAACCGTGTCAAGTTTGGCGCCTGGCCGGCAGAGGGCGCTAGTGTCTATAAAACCGTGTTAAGTGTGGCTTCTGGCCGGCAGGTGGCGCTAGTGTCTGTAAATTCGTGTCAAGTTTGGCGTCTGGCCGGTAGAGGGCACTAGTGTCTATAAAACCGTGTTAAGTGTGGCTTCTGGCCGGCAGAGGGCGCTAGTGTCTGTAAATTCGTGTCAAGTTTGGCGTCTGGCCGGCAGAGGGCGCTAGTGTCTATAAAACCGTGTTAAGTGTGGCTTCTGGCCGGCAGGTGGCGCTAGTGTCTGTAAATTCGTGTCAAGTTTGGCGTCTGGCCGGCAGAGGGCGCTAGTGTCTATAAAACCGTGTTTAGTTTGTCTTCTGGCCGGCAGAGGGCGCTAGTGTCTGTAAATTCGTGTCAAGTTTGGCGTCTGGCTGGCAGAGGGCGCTAGTGTCTATAAAACCGTGTTTAGTTTGTCCTTCTGGCCGGCAGGTGGCGCTAGTGTGTATAAAACCGTGTTAAGCGTGGCTTCAGGCCGGCAGAGGGCGCTAGTGTCTATAAAACCGTGTTTAGTTTGTCTTCTTGCCGGCAGGTGGCGCTAGTGTCTATAAAACCGTGTTTAGTTTTTCTTCTGGCCGGTAGGATATAAGAACTTGTCGAGGTGTAACATATAAAAGTTGTATGAAATAGTAATAACATCGAAAAAAAAAAACCGTGTCAAGTTTGGCGCCTGGCCGGCAGAGGGCGCTAGTGTCTATAAAACCGTGTTAAGTGTGGCTTCTGGCCGGCAGGTGGCGCTAGTGTCTGTAAATTCGTGTCAAGTTTGGCGTCTGGCCGGTAGAGGGCACTAGTGTCTATAAAACCGTGTTAAGTGTGGCTTCTGGCCGGCAGAGGGCGCTAGTGTCTGTAAATTCGTGTCAAGTTTGGCGCCTGGCCGGCAGAGGGCGCTAGTGTCTATAAAACCGTGTTTAGTTTGTCTTCTGGCCGGCAGAGGGCGCTAGTGTCTATAAAACCGTGTTAAGTGTGGCTTCTGGCAGGCAGGTGGCGCTAGTGTCTGTGAATTCGTGCAAGTTTGGCGCCTGGCCGGCAGAGGGCGCTAGTGTCTATAAAACCGTGTTAAGTGTGGCTTCTGGCCGGCAGGTGGCGCTAGTGTCTGTAAATTCGTGTCAAGTTTGGCGTCTGGCCGGCAGAGGGCGCTAGTGTCTATAAAACCGTGTTTAGTTTGTCTTCTGGCCGGCAGAGGGCGCTAGTGTCTGTAAATTCGTGTCAAGTTTGGCGTCTGGCTGGCAGAGGGCGCTAGTGTCTATAAAACCGTGTTTAGTTTGTCTTCTGGCCGGCAGGTGGCGCTAGTGTGTATAAAACCGTGTTAAGCGTGGCTTCAGGCCGGCAGAGGGCGCTAGTGTCTATAAAACCGTGTTTAGTTTGTCTTCTTGCCGGCAGGTGGCGCTAGTGTCTATAAAACCGTGTTTAGTTTTTCTTCTGGCCGGTAGGATATAAGAACTTGTCGAGGTGTAACATATAAAAGTTGTATGAAATAGTAATAACATCGAAAAAAAAAACCGTGTCAAGTTTGGCGCCTGGCCGGCAGAGGGCGCTAGTGTCTATAAAACCGTGTTAAGTGTGGCTTCTGGCCGGCAGGTGGCGCTAGTGTCTGTAAATTCGTGTCAAGTTTGGCGTCTGGCCGGTAGAGGGCACTAGTGTCTATAAAACCGTGTTAAGTGTGGCTTCTGGCCGGCAGAGGGCGCTAGTGTCTGTAAATTCGTGTCAAGTTTGGCGTCTGGCCGGCAGAGGGCGCTAGTGTCTATAAAACCGTGTTAAGTGTGGCTTCTGGCCGGCAGGTGGCGCTAGTGTCTGTAAATTCGTGTCAAGTTTGGCGTCTGGCCGGCAGAGGGCGCTAGTGTCTATAAAACCGTGTTTAGTTTGTCTTCTGGCCGGCAGAGGGCGCTAGTGTCTGTAAATTCGTGTCAAGTTTGGCGTCTGGCTGGCAGAGGGCGCTAGTGTCTATAAAACCGTGTTAGTTTGTCTTCTGGCCGGCAGGTGGCGCTAGTGTGTATAAAACCGTGTTAAGCGTGGCTTCAGGCCGGCAGAGGGCGCTAGTGTCTATAAAACCGTGTTTAGTTTGTCTTCTTGCCGGCAGGTGGCGCTAGTGTCTATAAAACCGTGTTTAGTTTTTCTTCTGGCCGGTAGGATATAAGAACTTGTCGAGGTGTAACATATAAAAGTTGTATGAAATAGTAATAACATCGAAAAAAAAAAACCGTGTCAAGTTTGGCGCCTGGCCGGCAGAGGGCGCTAGTGTCTATAAAACCGTGTTAAGTGTGGCTTCTGGCCGGCAGGTGGCGCTAGTGTCTATAAAACCGTGTTTAGTTTGTCTTCTGGCCGGCAGAGGGCGCTAGTGTCTATAAAACCGTGTTAAGTGTGGCTTCTGGCCGGCAGGTGGCGCTAGTGTCTGTGAATTCGTGCAAGTTTGGCGCCTGGCCGGCAGAGGGCGCTAGTGTCTATAAAACCGTGTTAAGTTTGTCTTCTGGCCGGCAGGTGGCGCTAGTGTCTATAAAACCGTGTCAAGTTTGGCGCCTGGCCGGCAGAGGGCGCTAGTGTCTATAAAACCGTGTTAAGTGTGGCTTCTGGCCGGCAGGTGGCGCTAGTGTCTGTAAATTCGTGTCAAGTTTGGCGTCTGGCCGGCAGAGGGCGCTAGTGTCTATAAAACCGTGTTTAGTTTGTCTTCTGGCCGGCAGAGGGCGCTAGTGTCTGTAAATTCGTGTCAAGTTTGGCGTCTGGCTGGCAGAGGGCGCTAGTGTCTATAAAACCGTGTTTAGTTTGTCTTCTGGCCGGCAGGTGGCGCTAGTGTGTATAAAACCGTGTTAAGCGTGGCTTCAGGCCGGCAGAGGGCGCTAGTGTCTATAAAACCGTGTTTAGTTTGTCTTCTTGCCGGCAGGTGGCGCTAGTGTCTATAAAACCGTGTTTAGTTTTTCTTCTGGCCGGTAGGATATAAGAACTTGTCGAGGTGTAACATATAAAAGTTGTATGAAATAGTAATAACATCGAAAAAAAAAAACCGTGTCAAGTTTGGCGCCTGGCCGGCAGAGGGCGCTAGTGTCTATAAAACCGTGTTAAGTGTGGCTTCTGGCCGGCAGGTGGCGCTAGTGTCTGTAAATTCGTGTCAAGTTTGGCGTCTGGCCGGCAAAGGGCGCTAGTGTCTATAAAACCGTGTTTAGTTTGTCTTCTGGCCGGCAGAGGGCGCTAGTGTCTGTAAATTCGTGTCAAGTTTGGCGTCTGGCTGGCAGAGGGCGCTAGTGTCTATAAAACCGTGTTTAGTTTGTCTTCTGGCCGGCAGGTGGCGCTAGTGTGTATAAAACCGTGTTAAGCGTGGCTTCAGGCCGGCAGAGGGCGCTAGTGTCTATAAAACCGTGTTTAGTTTGTCTTCTTGCCGGCAGGTGGCGCTAGTGTCTATAAAACCGTGTTTAGTTTTTCTTCTGGCCGGTAGGATATAAGAACTTGTCGAGGTGTAACATATAAAAGTTGTATGAAATAGTAATAACATCGAAAAAAAAAAACCGTGTCAAGTTTGGCGCCTGGCCGGCAGAGGGCGCTAGTGTCTATAAAACCGTGTTAAGTGTGGCTTCTGGCCGGCAGGTGGCGCTAGTGTCTGTAAATTCGTGTCAAGTTTGGCGTCTGGCCGGCAGAGGGCGCTAGTGTCTATAAAACCGTGTTAAGTGTGGCTTCTGGCCGGCAGGTGGCGCTAGTGTCTGTAAATTCGTGTCAAGTTTGGCGCCTGGCCGGCAGAGGGCGCTAGTGTCTATAAAACCGTGTTTAGTTTGTCTTCTGGCCGGCAGAGGGCGCTAGTGTCTATAAAACCGTGTTAAGTGTGGCTTCTGGCCGGCAGGTGGCGCTAGTGTCTGTGAATTCGTGCAAGTTTGGCGCCTGGCCGGCAGAGGGCGCTAGTGTCTATAAAACCGTGTTAAGTGTGGCTTCTGGCCGGCAGGTGGCGCTAGTGTCTGTAAATTCGTGTCAAGTTTGGCGTCTGGCCGGCAGAGGGCGCTAGTGTCTATAAAACCGTGTTTAGTTTGTCTTCTGGCCGGCAGAGGGCGCTAGTGTCTGTAAATTCGTGTCAAGTTTGGCGTCTGGCTGGCAGAGGGCGCTAGTGTCTATAAAACCGTGTTTAGTTTGTCTTCTGGCCGGCAGGTGGCGCTAGTGTCTATAAAACCGTGTTTAGTTTTTCTTCTGGCCGGTAGGATATAAGAACTTGTCGAGGTGTAACATATAAAAGTTGTATGAAATAGTAATAACATCGAAAAAAAAAACCGTGTCAAGTTTGGCGCCTGGCCGGCAGAGGGCGCTAGTGTCTATAAAACCGTGTTAAGTGTGGCTTCTGGCCGGCAGGTGGCGCTAGTGTCTGTAAATTCGTGTCAAGTTTGGCGTCTGGCCGGTAGAGGGCACTAGTGTCTATAAAACCGTGTTAAGTGTGGCTTCTGGCCGGCAGAGGGCGCTAGTGTCTGTAAATTCGTGTCAAGTTTGGCGTCTGGCCGGCAGAGGGCGCTAGTGTCTATAAAACCGTGTTAAGTGTGGCTTCTGGCCGGCAGGTGGCGCTAGTGTCTGTAAATTCGTGTCAAGTTTGGCGCCTGGCCGGCAGAGGGCGCTAGTGTCTATAAAACCGTGTTTAGTTTGTCTTCTGGCCGGCAGAGGGCGCTAGTGTCTATAAAACCGTGTTAAGTGTGGCTTCTGGCCGGCAGGTGGCGCTAGTGTCTGTGAATTCGTGCAAGTTTGGCGCCTGGCCGGCAGAGGGCGCTAGTGTCTATAAAACCGTGTTAAGTGTGGCTTCTGGCCGGCAGGTGGCGCTAGTGTCTGTAAATTCGTGTCAAGTTTGGCGTCTGGCCGGCAGAGGGCGCTAGTGTCTATAAAACCGTGTTTAGTTTGTCTTCTGGCCGGCAGAGGGCGCTAGTGTCTGTAAATTCGTGTCAAGTTTGGCGTCTGGCTGGCAGAGGGCGCTAGTGTCTATAAAACCGTGTTTAGTTTGTCTTCTGGCCGGCAGGTGGCGCTAGTGTGTATAAAACCGTGTTAAGCGTGGCTTCAGGCCGGCAGAGGGCGCTAGTGTCTATAAAACCGTGTTTAGTTTGTCTTCTTGCCGGCAGGTGGCGCTAGTGTCTATAAAACCGTGTTTAGTTTTTCTTCTGGCCGGTAGGATATAAGAACTTGTCGAGGTGTAACATATAAAAGTTGTATGAAATAGTAATAACATCGAAAAAAAAAAACCGTGTCAAGTTTGGCGCCTGGCCGGCAGAGGGCGCTAGTGTCTATAAAACCGTGTTAAGTGTGGCTTCTGGCCGGCAGGTGGCGCTAGTGTCTGTAAATTCGTGTCAAGTTTGGCGTCTGGCCGGTAGAGGGCACTAGTGTCTATAAAACCGTGTTAAGTGTGGCTTCTGGCCGGCAGAGGGCGCTAGTGTCTGTAAATTCGTGTCAAGTTTGGCGTCTGGCCGGCAGAGGGCGCTAGTGTCTATAAAACCGTGTTAAGTGTGGCTTCTGGCCGGCAGGTGGCGCTAGTGTCTGTAAATTCGTGTCAAGTTTGGCGCCTGGCCGGCAGAGGGCGCTAGTGTCTATAAAACCGTGTTTAGTTTGTCTTCTGGCCGGCAGAGGGCGCTAGTGTCTATAAAACCGTGTTAAGTGTGGCTTCTGGCCGGCAGGTGGCGCTAGTGTCTGTGAATTCGTGCAAGTTTGGCGCCTGGCCGGCAGAGGGCGCTAGTGTCTATAAAACCGTGTTAAGTGTGGCTTCTGGCCGGCAGGTGGCGCTAGTGTCTGTAAATTCGTGTCAAGTTTGGCGTCTGGCCGGCAGAGGGCGCTAGTGTCTATAAAACCGTGTTTAGTTTGTCTTCTGGCCGGCAGAGGGCGCTAGTGTCTGTAAATTCGTGTCAAGTTTGGCGTCTGGCTGGCAGAGGGCGCTAGTGTCTATAAAACCGTGTTTAGTTTGTCTTCTGGCCGGCAGGTGGCGCTAGTGTGTATAAAACCGTGTTAAGCGTGGCTTCAGGCCGGCAGAGGGCGCTAGTGTCTATAAAACCGTGTTTAGTTTGTCTTCTTGCCGGCAGGTGGCGCTAGTGTCTATAAAACCGTGTTTAGTTTTTCTTCTGGCCGGTAGGATATAAGAACTTGTCGAGGTGTAACATATAAAAGTTGTATGAAATAGTAATAACATCGAAAAAAAAAAACCGTGTCAAGTTTGGCGCCTGGCCGGCAGAGGGCGCTAGTGTCTATAAAACCGTGTTAAGTGTGGCTTCTGGCCGGCAGGTGGCGCTAGTGTCTGTAAATTCGTGTCAAGTTTGGCGTCTGGCCGGTAGAGGGCACTAGTGTCTATAAAACCGTGTTAAGTGTGGCTTCTGGCCGGCAGAGGGCGCTAGTGTCTGTAAATTCGTGTCAAGTTTGGCGCCTGGCCGGCAGAGGGCGCTAGTGTCTATAAAACCGTGTTAAGTGTGGCTTCTGGCCGGCAGGTGGCGCTAGTGTCTGTAAATTCGTGTCAAGTTTGGCGCCTGGCCGGCAGAGGGCGCTAGTGTCTATAAAACCGTGTTTAGTTTGTCTTCTGGCCGGCAGAGGGCGCTAGTGTCTATAAAACCGTGTTAAGTGTGGCTTCTGGCCGGCAGGTGGCGCTAGTGTCTGTAAATTCGTGTCAAGTTTGGCGTCTGGCCGGCAGAGGGCGCTAGTGTCTATAAAACCGTGTTTAGTTTGTCTTCTGGCCGGCAGAGGGCGCTAGTGTCTGTAAATTCGTGTCAAGTTTGGCGTCTGGCTGGCAGAGGGCGCTAGTGTCTATAAAACCGTGTTTAGTTTGTCTTCTGGCCGGCAGGTGGCGCTAGTGTGTATAAAACCGTGTTAAGCGTGGCTTCAGGCCGGCAGAGGGCGCTAGTGTCTATAAAACCGTGTTTAGTTTGTCTTCTTGCCGGCAGGTGGCGCTAGTGTCTATAAAACCGTGTTTAGTTTTTCTTCTGGCCGGTAGGATATAAGAACTTGTCGAGGTGTAACATATAAAAGTTGTATGAAATAGTAATAACATCGAAAAAAAAAAACCGTGTCAAGTTTGGCGCCTGGCCGGCAGAGGGCGCTAGTGTCTATAAAACCGTGTTAAGTGTGGCTTCTGGCCGGCAGGTGGCGCTAGTGTCTATAAAACCGTGTTTAGTTTGTCTTCTGGCCGGCAGAGGGCGCTAGTGTCTATAAAACCGTGTTAAGTGTGGCTTCTGGCCGGCAGGTGGCGCTAGTGTCTGTGAATTCGTGCAAGTTTGGCGCCTGGCCGGCAGAGGGCGCTAGTGTCTATAAAACCGTGTTAAGTGTGGCTTCTGGCCGGCAGGTGGCGCTAGTGTCTGTAAATTCGTGTCAAGTTTGGCGTCTGGCCGGCAGAGGGCGCTAGTGTCTATAAAACCGTGTTTAGTTTGTCTTCTGGCCGGCAGAGGGCGCTAGTGTCTGTAAATTCGTGTCAAGTTTGGCGTCTGGCTGGCAGAGGGCGCTAGTGTCTATAAAACCGTGTTTAGTTTGTCTTCTGGCCGGCAGGTGGCGCTAGTGTGTATAAAACCGTGTTAAGCGTGGCTTCAGGCCGGCAGAGGGCGCTAGTGTCTGTAAATTCGTGTCAAGTTTGGCGTCTGGCTGGCAGAGGGCGCTAGTGTCTATAAAACCGTGTTTAGTTTGTCTTCTGGCCGGCAGGTGGCGCTAGTGTGTATAAAACCGTGTTAAGCGTGGCTTCAGGCCGGCAGAGGGCGCTAGTGTCTATAAAACCGTGTTTAGTTTGTCTTCTTGCCGGCAGGTGGCGCTAGTGTCTATAAAACCGTGTTTAGTTTTTCTTCTGGCCGGTAGGATATAAGAACTTGTCGAGGTGTAACATATAAAAGTTGTATGAAATAGTAATAACATCGAAAAAAAAAAACCGTGTCAAGTTTGGCGCCTGGCCGGCAGAGGGCGCTAGTGTCTATAAAACCGTGTTAAGTGTGGCTTCTGGCCGGCAGGTGGCGCTAGTGTCTGTAAATTCGTGTCAAGTTTGGCGTCTGGCCGGTAGAGGGCACTAGTGTCTATAAAACCGTGTTAAGTGTGGCTTCTGGCCGGCAGAGGGCGCTAGTGTCTGTAAATTCGTGTCAAGTTTGGCGTCTGGCCGGCAGAGGGCGCTAGTGTCTATAAAACCGTGTTAAGTGTGGCTTCTGGCCGGCAGGTGGCGCTAGTGTCTGTAAATTCGTGTCAAGTTTGGCGTCTGGCCGGCAGAGGGCGCTAGTGTCTATGAAACCGTGTTTAGTTTGTCTTCTGGCCGGCAGAGGGCGCTAGTGTCTGTAAATTCGTGTCAAGTTTGGCGTCTGGCTGGCAGAGGGCGCTAGTGTCTATAAAACCGTGTTTAGTTTGTCTTCTGGCCGGCAGGTGGCGCTAGTGTGTATAAAACCGTGTTAAGCGTGGCTTCAGGCCGGCAGAGGGCGCTAGTGTCTATAAAACCGTGTTTAGTTTGTCTTCTTGCCGGCAGGTGGCGCTAGTGTCTATAAAACCGTGTTTAGTTTTTCTTCTGGCCGGTAGGATATAAGAACTTGTCGAGGTGTAACATATAAAAGTTGTATGAAATAGTAATAACATCGAAAAAAAAAAACCGTGTCAAGTTTGGCGCCTGGCCGGCAGAGGGCGCTAGTGTCTATAAAACCGTGTTAAGTGTGGCTTCTGGCCGGCAGGTGGCGCTAGTGTCTGTAAGTTCGTGTCAAGTTTGGCGTCTGGCCGGTAGAGGGCACTAGTGTCTATAAAACCGTGTTAAGTGTGGCTTCTGGCCGGCAGAGGGCGCTAGTGTCTGTAAATTCGTGTCAAGTTTGGCGCCTGGCCGGCAGAGGGCGCTAGTGTCTATAAAACCGTGTTTAGTTTGTCTTCTGGCCGGCAGAGGGCGCTAGTGTCTATAAAACCGTGTTAAGTGTGGCTTCTGGCCGGCAGGTGGCGCTAGTGTCTGTGAATTCGTGCAAGTTTGGCGCCTGGCCGGCAGAGGGCGCTAGTGTCTATAAAACCGTGTTAAGTGTGGCTTCTGGCCGGCAGGTGGCGCTAGTGTCTGTAAATTCGTGTCAAGTTTGGCGTCTGGCCGGCAGAGGGCGCTAGTGTCTATAAAACCGTGTTTAGTTTGTCTTCTGGCCGGCAGAGGGCGCTAGTGTCTGTAAATTCGTGTCAAGTTTGGCGTCTGGCTGGCAGAGGGCGCTAGTGTCTATAAAACCGTGTTTAGTTTGTCTTCTGGCCGGCAGGTGGCGCTAGTGTGTATAAAACCGTGTTAAGCGTGGCTTCAGGCCGGCAGAGGGCGCTAGTGTCTATAAAACCGTGTTTAGTTTGTCTTCTTGCCGGCAGGTGGCGCTAGTGTCTATAAAACCGTGTTTAGTTTTTCTTCTGGCCGGTAGGATATAAGAACTTGTCGAGGTGTAACATATAAAAGTTGTATGAAATAGTAATAACATCGAAAAAAAAAAACCGTGTCAAGTTTGGCGCCTGGCCGGCAGAGGGCGCTAGTGTCTATAAAACCGTGTTAAGTGTGGCTTCTGGCCGGCAGGTGGCGCTAGTGTCTGTAAATTCGTGTCAAGTTTGGCGTCTGGCCGGTAGAGGGCACTAGTGTCTATAAAACCGTGTTAAGTGTGGCTTCTGGCCGGCAGAGGGCGCTAGTGTCTGTAAATTCGTGTCAAGTTTGGCGTCTGGCCGGCAGAGGGCGCTAGTGTCTATAAAACCGTGTTAAGTGTGGCTTCTGGCCGGCAGGTGGCGCTAGTGTCTGTAAATTCGTGTCAAGTTTGGCGTCTGGCCGGCAGAGGGCGCTAGTGTCTATAAAACCGTGTTTAGTTTGTCTTCTGGCCGGCAGAGGGCGCTAGTGTCTGTAAATTCGTGTCAAGTTTGGCGTCTGGCTGGCAGAGGGCGCTAGTGTCTATAAAACCGTGTTTAGTTTGTCTTCTGGCCGGCAGGTGGCGCTAGTGTGTATAAAACCGTGTTAAGCGTGGCTTCAGGCCGGCAGAGGGCGCTAGTGTCTATAAAACCGTGTTTAGTTTGTCTTCTTGCCGGCAGGTGGCGCTAGTGTCTATAAAACCGTGTTTAGTTTTTCTTCTGGCCGGTAGGATATAAGAACTTGTCGAGGTGTAACATATAAAAGTTGTATGAAATAGTAATAACATCGAAAAAAAAAAACCGTGTCAAGTTTGGCGCCTGGCCGGCAGAGGGCGCTAGTGTCTATAAAACCGTGTTAAGTGTGGCTTCTGGCCGGCAGGTGGCGCTAGTGTCTGTAAATTCGTGTCAAGTTTGGCGTCTGGCCGGTAGAGGGCACTAGTGTCTATAAAACCGTGTTAAGTGTGGCTTCTGGCCGGCAGAGGGCGCTAGTGTCTGTAAATTCGTGTCAAGTTTGGCGCCTGGCCGGCAGAGGGCGCTAGTGTCTATAAAACCGTGTTTAGTTTGTCTTCTGGCCGGCAGAGGGCGCTAGTGTCTATAAAACCGTGTTAAGTGTGGCTTCTGGCAGGCAGGTGGCGCTAGTGTCTGTGAATTCGTGCAAGTTTGGCGCCTGGCCGGCAGAGGGCGCTAGTGTCTATAAAACCGTGTTAAGTGTGGCTTCTGGCCGGCAGGTGGCGCTAGTGTCTGTAAATTCGTGTCAAGTTTGGCGTCTGGCCGGCAGAGGGCGCTAGTGTCTATAAAACCGTGTTTAGTTTGTCTTCTGGCCGGCAGAGGGCGCTAGTGTCTGTAAATTCGTGTCAAGTTTGGCGTCTGGCTGGCAGAGGGCGCTAGTGTCTATAAAACCGTGTTTAGTTTGTCTTCTGGCCGGCAGGTGGCGCTAGTGTGTATAAAACCGTGTTAAGCGTGGCTTCAGGCCGGCAGAGGGCGCTAGTGTCTATAAAACCGTGTTTAGTTTGTCTTCTTGCCGGCAGGTGGCGCTAGTGTCTATAAAACCGTGTTTAGTTTTTCTTCTGGCCGGTAGGATATAAGAACTTGTCGAGGTGTAACATATAAAAGTTGTATGAAATAGTAATAACATCGAAAAAAAAAACCGTGTCAAGTTTGGCGCCTGGCCGGCAGAGGGCGCTAGTGTCTATAAAACCGTGTTAAGTGTGGCTTCTGGCCGGCAGGTGGCGCTAGTGTCTGTAAATTCGTGTCAAGTTTGGCGTCTGGCCGGTAGAGGGCACTAGTGTCTATAAAACCGTGTTAAGTGTGGCTTCTGGCCGGCAGAGGGCGCTAGTGTCTGTAAATTCGTGTCAAGTTTGGCGTCTGGCCGGCAGAGGGCGCTAGTGTCTATAAAACCGTGTTAAGTGTGGCTTCTGGCCGGCAGGTGGCGCTAGTGTCTGTAAATTCGTGTCAAGTTTGGCGTCTGGCCGGCAGAGGGCGCTAGTGTCTATAAAACCGTGTTTAGTTTGTCTTCTGGCCGGCAGAGGGCGCTAGTGTCTGTAAATTCGTGTCAAGTTTGGCGTCTGGCTGGCAGAGGGCGCTAGTGTCTATAAAACCGTGTTTAGTTTGTCTTCTGGCCGGCAGGTGGCGCTAGTGTGTATAAAACCGTGTTAAGCGTGGCTTCAGGCCGGCAGAGGGCGCTAGTGTCTATAAAACCGTGTTTAGTTTGTCTTCTTGCCGGCAGGTGGCGCTAGTGTCTATAAAACCGTGTTTAGTTTTTCTTCTGGCCGGTAGGATATAAGAACTTGTCGAGGTGTAACATATAAAAGTTGTATGAAATAGTAATAACATCGAAAAAAAAAAACCGTGTCAAGTTTGGCGCCTGGCCGGCAGAGGGCGCTAGTGTCTATAAAACCGTGTTAAGTGTGGCTTCTGGCCGGCAGGTGGCGCTAGTGTCTGTAAATTCGTGTCAAGTTTGGCGTCTGGCCGGTAGAGGGCACTAGTGTCTATAAAACCGTGTTAAGTGTGGCTTCTGGCCGGCAGAGGGCGCTAGTGTCTGTAAATTCGTGTCAAGTTTGGCGCCTGGCCGGCAGAGGGCGCTAGTGTCTATAAAACCGTGTTAAGTGTGGCTTCTGGCCGGCAGGTGGCGCTAGTGTCTGTAAATTCGTGTCAAGTTTGGCGCCTGGCCGGCAGAGGGCGCTAGTGTCTATAAAACCGTGTTTAGTTTGTCTTCTGGCCGGCAGAGGGCGCTAGTGTCTATAAAACCGTGTTAAGTGTGGCTTCTGGCCGGCAGGTGGCGCTAGTGTCTGTAAATTCGTGTCAAGTTTGGCGTCTGGCCGGCAGAGGGCGCTAGTGTCTATAAAACCGTGTTTAGTTTGTCTTCTGGCCGGCAGAGGGCGCTAGTGTCTGTAAATTCGTGTCAAGTTTGGCGTCTGGCTGGCAGAGGGCGCTAGTGTCTATAAAACCGTGTTTAGTTTGTCTTCTGGCCGGCAGGTGGCGCTAGTGTGTATAAAACCGTGTTAAGCGTGGCTTCAGGCCGGCAGAGGGCGCTAGTGTCTATAAAACCGTGTTTAGTTTGTCTTCTTGCCGGCAGGTAGCGCTAGTGTCTATAAAACCGTGTTTAGTTTTTCTTCTGGCCGGTAGGATATAAGAACTTGTCGAGGTGTAACATATAAAAGTTGTATGAAATAGTAATAACATCGAAAAAAAAAAACCGTGTCAAGTTTGGCGCCTGGCCGGCAGAGGGCGCTAGTGTCTATAAAACCGTGTTAAGTGTGGCTTCTGGCCGGCAGGTGGCGCTAGTGTCTATAAAACCGTGTTTAGTTTGTCTTCTGGCCGGCAGAGGGCGCTAGTGTCTATAAAACCGTGTTAAGTGTGGCTTCTGGCCGGCAGGTGGCGCTAGTGTCTGTGAATTCGTGCAAGTTTGGCGCCTGGCCGGCAGAGGGCGCTAGTGTCTATAAAACCGTGTTAAGTGTGGCTTCTGGCCGGCAGGTGGCGCTAGTGTCTGTAAATTCGTGTCAAGTTTGGCGTCTGGCCGGCAGAGGGCGCTAGTGTCTATAAAACCGTGTTTAGTTTGTCTTCTGGCCGGCAGAGGGCGCTAGTGTCTGTAAATTCGTGTCAAGTTTGGCGTCTGGCTGGCAGAGGGCGCTAGTGTCTATAAAACCGTGTTTAGTTTGTCTTCTGGCCGGCAGGTGGCGCTAGTGTGTATAAAACCGTGTTAAGCGTGGCTTCAGGCCGGCAGAGGGCGCTAGTGTCTATAAAACCGTGTTTAGTTTGTCTTCTTGCCGGCAGGTGGCGCTAGTGTCTATAAAACCGTGTTTAGTTTTTCTTCTGGCCGGTAGGATATAAGAACTTGTCGAGGTGTAACATATAAAAGTTGTATGAAATAGTAATAACATCGAAAAAAAAAAACCGTGTCAAGTTTGGCGCCTGGCCGGCAGAGGGCGCTAGTGTCTATAAAACCGTGTTAAGTGTGGCTTCTGGCCGGCAGGTGGCGCTAGTGTCTGTAAATTCGTGTCAAGTTTGGCGTCTGGCCGGTAGAGGGCACTAGTGTCTATAAAACCGTGTTAAGTGTGGCTTCTGGCCGGCAGAGGGCGCTAGTGTCTGTAAATTCGTGTCAAGTTTGGCGCCTGGCCGGCAGAGGGCGCTAGTGTCTATAAAACCGTGTTTAGTTTGTCTTCTGGCCGGCAGAGGGCGCTAGTGTCTATAAAACCGTGTTAAGTGTGGCTTCTGGCCGGCAGGTGGCGCTAGTGTCTGTGAATTCGTGCAAGTTTGGCGCCTGGCCGGCAGAGGGCGCTAGTGTCTATAAAACCGTGTTAAGTGTGGCTTCTGGCCGGCAGGTGGCGCTAGTGTCTGTAAATTCGTGTCAAGTTTGGCGTCTGGCCGGCAGAGGGCGCTAGTGTCTATAAAACCGTGTTTAGTTTGTCTTCTGGCCGGCAGAGGGCGCTAGTGTCTGTAAATTCGTGTCAAGTTTGGCGTCTGGCTGGCAGAGGGCGCTAGTGTCTATAAAACCGTGTTTAGTTTGTCTTCTGGCCGGCAGGTGGCGCTAGTGTGTATAAAACCGTGTTAAGCGTGGCTTCAGGCCGGCAGAGGGCGCTAGTGTCTATAAAACCGTGTTTAGTTTGTCTTCTTGCCGGCAGGTGGCGCTAGTGTCTATAAAACCGTGTTTAGTTTTTCTTCTGGCCGGTAGGATATAAGAACTTGTCGAGGTGTAACATATAAAAGTTGTATGAAATAGTAATAACATCGAAAAAAAAAAACCGTGTCAAGTTTGGCGCCTGGCCGGCAGAGGGCGCTAGTGTCTATAAAACCGTGTTAAGTGTGGCTTCTGGCCGGCAGGTGGCGCTAGTGTCTGTAAATTCGTGTCAAGTTTGGCGTCTGGCCGGTAGAGGGCACTAGTGTCTATAAAACCGTGTTAAGTGTGGCTTCTGGCCGGCAGAGGGCGCTAGTGTCTGTAAATTCGTGTCAAGTTTGGCGTCTGGCCGGCAGAGGGCGCTAGTGTCTATAAAACCGTGTTAAGTGTGGCTTCTGGCCGGCAGGTGGCGCTAGTGTCTGTAAATTCGTGTCAAGTTTGGCGTCTGGCCGGCAGAGGGCGCTAGTGTCTATAAAACCGTGTTTAGTTTGTCTTCTGGCCGGCAGAGGGCGCTAGTGTCTGTAAATTCGTGTCAAGTTTGGCGTCTGGCTGGCAGAGGGCGCTAGTGTCTATAAAACCGTGTTTAGTTTGTCTTCTGGCCGGCAGGTGGCGCTAGTGTGTATAAAACCGTGTTAAGCGTGGCTTCAGGCCGGCAGAGGGCGCTAGTGTCTATAAAACCGTGTTTAGTTTGTCTTCTTGCCGGCAGGTGGCGCTAGTGTCTATAAAACCGTGTTTAGTTTTTCTTCTGGCCGGTAGGATATAAGAACTTGTCGAGGTGTAACATATAAAAGTTGTATGAAATAGTAATAACATCGAAAAAAAAAAACCGTGTCAAGTTTGGCGCCTGGCCGGCAGAGGGCGCTAGTGTCTATAAAACCGTGTTAAGTGTGGCTTCTGGCCGGCAGGTGGCGCTAGTGTCTGTAAATTCGTGTCAAGTTTGGCGTCTGGCCGGTAGAGGGCACTAGTGTCTATAAAACCGTGTTAAGTGTGGCTTCTGGCCGGCAGAGGGCGCTAGTGTCTGTAAATTCGTGTCAAGTTTGGCGCCTGGCCGGCAGAGGGCGCTAGTGTCTATAAAACCGTGTTTAGTTTGTCTTCTGGCCGGCAGAGGGCGCTAGTGTCTATAAAACCGTGTTAAGTGTGGCTTCTGGCCGGCAGGTGGCGCTAGTGTCTGTGAATTCGTGCAAGTTTGGCGCCTGGCCGGCAGAGGGCGCTAGTGTCTATAAAACCGTGTTAAGTGTGGCTTCTGGCCGGCAGGTGGCGCTAGTGTCTGTAAATTCGTGTCAAGTTTGGCGTCTGGCCGGCAGAGGGCGCTAGTGTCTATAAAACCGTGTTTAGTTTGTCTTCTGGCCGGCAGAGGGCGCTAGTGTCTGTAAATTCGTGTCAAGTTTGGCGTCTGGCTGGCAGAGGGCGCTAGTGTCTATAAAACCGTGTTTAGTTTGTCTTCTGGCCGGCAGGTGGCGCTAGTGTGTATAAAACCGTGTTAAGCGTGGCTTCAGGCCGGCAGAGGGCGCTAGTGTCTATAAAACCGTGTTTAGTTTGTCTTCTTGCCGGCAGGTGGCGCTAGTGTCTATAAAACCGTGTTTAGTTTTTCTTCTGGCCGGTAGGATATAAGAACTTGTCGAGGTGTAACATATAAAAGTTGTATGAAATAGTAATAACATCGAAAAAAAAAAACCGTGTCAAGTTTGGCGCCTGGCCGGCAGAGGGCGCTAGTGTCTATAAAACCGTGTTAAGTGTGGCTTCTGGCCGGCAGGTGGCGCTAGTGTCTGTAAATTCGTGTCAAGTTTGGCGTCTGGCCGGTAGAGGGCACTAGTGTCTATAAAACCGTGTTAAGTGTGGCTTCTGGCCGGCAGAGGGCGCTAGTGTCTGTAAATTCGTGTCAAGTTTGGCGTCTGGCCGGCAGAGGGCGCTAGTGTCTATAAAACCGTGTTAAGTGTGGCTTCTGGCCGGCAGGTGGCGCTAGTGTCTGTAAATTCGTGTCAAGTTTGGCGTCTGGCCGGCAGAGGGCGCTAGTGTCTATAAAACCGTGTTTAGTTTGTCTTCTGGCCGGCAGAGGGCGCTAGTGTCTGTAAATTCGTGTCAAGTTTGGCGTCTGGCTGGCAGAGGGCGCTAGTGTCTATAAAACCGTGTTTAGTTTGTCTTCTGGCCGGCAGGTGGCGCTAGTGTGTATAAAACCGTGTTAAGCGTGGCTTCAGGCCGGCAGAGGGCGCTAGTGTCTATAAAACCGTGTTTAGTTTGTCTTCTTGCCGGCAGGTGGCGCTAGTGTCTATAAAACCGTGTTTAGTTTTTCTTCTGGCCGGTAGGATATAAGAACTTGTCGAGGTGTAACATATAAAAGTTGTATGAAATAGTAATAACATCGAAAAAAAAAAACCGTGTCAAGTTTGGCGCCTGGCCGGCAGAGGGCGCTAGTGTCTATAAAACCGTGTTAAGTGTGGCTTCTGGCCGGCAGGTGGCGCTAGTGTCTGTAAATTCGTGTCAAGTTTGGCGTCTGGCCGGTAGAGGGCACTAGTGTCTATAAAACCGTGTTAAGTGTGGCTTCTGGCCGGCAGAGGGCGCTAGTGTCTGTAAATTCGTGTCAAGTTTGGCGCCTGGCCGGCAGAGGGCGCTAGTGTCTATAAAACCGTGTTTAGTTTGTCTTCTGGCCGGCAGAGGGCGCTAGTGTCTATAAAACCGTGTTAAGTGTGGCTTCTGGCAGGCAGGTGGCGCTAGTGTCTGTGAATTCGTGCAAGTTTGGCGCCTGGCCGGCAGAGGGCGCTAGTGTCTATAAAACCGTGTTAAGTGTGGCTTCTGGCCGGCAGGTGGCGCTAGTGTCTGTAAATTCGTGTCAAGTTTGGCGTCTGGCCGGCAGAGGGCGCTAGTGTCTATAAAACCGTGTTTAGTTTGTCTTCTGGCCGGCAGAGGGCGCTAGTGTCTGTAAATTCGTGTCAAGTTTGGCGTCTGGCTGGCAGAGGGCGCTAGTGTCTATAAAACCGTGTTTAGTTTGTCTTCTGGCCGGCAGGTGGCGCTAGTGTGTATAAAACCGTGTTAAGCGTGGCTTCAGGCCGGCAGAGGGCGCTAGTGTCTATAAAACCGTGTTTAGTTTGTCTTCTTGCCGGCAGGTGGCGCTAGTGTCTATAAAACCGTGTTTAGTTTTTCTTCTGGCCGGTAGGATATAAGAACTTGTCGAGGTGTAACATATAAAAGTTGTATGAAATAGTAATAACATCGAAAAAAAAAACCGTGTCAAGTTTGGCGCCTGGCCGGCAGAGGGCGCTAGTGTCTATAAAACCGTGTTAAGTGTGGCTTCTGGCCGGCAGGTGGCGCTAGTGTCTGTAAATTCGTGTCAAGTTTGGCGTCTGGCCGGTAGAGGGCACTAGTGTCTATAAAACCGTGTTAAGTGTGGCTTCTGGCCGGCAGAGGGCGCTAGTGTCTGTAAATTCGTGTCAAGTTTGGCGTCTGGCCGGCAGAGGGCGCTAGTGTCTATAAAACCGTGTTAAGTGTGGCTTCTGGCCGGCAGGTGGCGCTAGTGTCTGTAAATTCGTGTCAAGTTTGGCGTCTGGCCGGCAGAGGGCGCTAGTGTCTATAAAACCGTGTTTAGTTTGTCTTCTGGCCGGCAGAGGGCGCTAGTGTCTGTAAATTCGTGTCAAGTTTGGCGTCTGGCTGGCAGAGGGCGCTAGTGTCTATAAAACCGTGTTTAGTTTGTCTTCTGGCCGGCAGGTGGCGCTAGTGTGTATAAAACCGTGTTAAGCGTGGCTTCAGGCCGGCAGAGGGCGCTAGTGTCTATAAAACCGTGTTTAGTTTGTCTTCTTGCCGGCAGGTGGCGCTAGTGTCTATAAAACCGTGTTTAGTTTTTCTTCTGGCCGGTAGGATATAAGAACTTGTCGAGGTGTAACATATAAAAGTTGTATGAAATAGTAATAACATCGAAAAAAAAAAACCGTGTCAAGTTTGGCGCCTGGCCGGCAGAGGGCGCTAGTGTCTATAAAACCGTGTTAAGTGTGGCTTCTGGCCGGCAGGTGGCGCTAGTGTCTGTAAATTCGTGTCAAGTTTGGCGTCTGGCCGGTAGAGGGCACTAGTGTCTATAAAACCGTGTTAAGTGTGGCTTCTGGCCGGCAGAGGGCGCTAGTGTCTGTAAATTCGTGTCAAGTTTGGCGCCTGGCCGGCAGAGGGCGCTAGTGTCTATAAAACCGTGTTAAGTGTGGCTTCTGGCCGGCAGGTGGCGCTAGTGTCTGTAAATTCGTGTCAAGTTTGGCGCCTGGCCGGCAGAGGGCGCTAGTGTCTATAAAACCGTGTTTAGTTTGTCTTCTGGCCGGCAGAGGGCGCTAGTGTCTATAAAACCGTGTTAAGTGTGGCTTCTGGCCGGCAGGTGGCGCTAGTGTCTGTAAATTCGTGTCAAGTTTGGCGTCTGGCCGGCAGAGGGCGCTAGTGTCTATAAAACCGTGTTTAGTTTGTCTTCTGGCCGGCAGAGGGCGCTAGTGTCTGTAAATTCGTGTCAAGTTTGGCGTCTGGCTGGCAGAGGGCGCTAGTGTCTATAAAACCGTGTTTAGTTTGTCTTCTGGCCGGCAGGTGGCGCTAGTGTGTATAAAACCGTGTTAAGCGTGGCTTCAGGCCGGCAGAGGGCGCTAGTGTCTATAAAACCGTGTTTAGTTTGTCTTCTTGCCGGCAGGTGGCGCTAGTGTCTATAAAACCGTGTTTAGTTTTTCTTCTGGCCGGTAGGATATAAGAACTTGTCGAGGTGTAACATATAAAAGTTGTATGAAATAGTAATAACATCGAAAAAAAAAAACCGTGTCAAGTTTGGCGCCTGGCCGGCAGAGGGCGCTAGTGTCTATAAAACCGTGTTAAGTGTGGCTTCTGGCCGGCAGGTGGCGCTAGTGTCTATAAAACCGTGTTTAGTTTGTCTTCTGGCCGGCAGAGGGCGCTAGTGTCTATAAAACCGTGTTAAGTGTGGCTTCTGGCCGGCAGGTGGCGCTAGTGTCTGTGAATTCGTGCAAGTTTGGCGCCTGGCCGGCAGAGGGCGCTAGTGTCTATAAAACCGTGTTAAGTGTGGCTTCTGGCCGGCAGGTGGCGCTAGTGTCTGTAAATTCGTGTCAAGTTTGGCGTCTGGCCGGCAGAGGGCGCTAGTGTCTATAAAACCGTGTTTAGTTTGTCTTCTGGCCGGCAGAGGGCGCTAGTGTCTGTAAATTCGTGTCAAGTTTGGCGTCTGGCTGGCAGAGGGCGCTAGTGTCTATAAAACCGTGTTTAGTTTGTCTTCTGGCCGGCAGGTGGCGCTAGTGTGTATAAAACCGTGTTAAGCGTGGCTTCAGGCCGGCAGAGGGCGCTAGTGTCTATAAAACCGTGTTTAGTTTGTCTTCTTGCCGGCAGGTGGCGCTAGTGTCTATAAAACCGTGTTTAGTTTTTCTTCTGGCCGGTAGGATATAAGAACTTGTCGAGGTGTAACATATAAAAGTTGTATGAAATAGTAATAACATCGAAAAAAAAAAACCGTGTCAAGTTTGGCGCCTGGCCGGCAGAGGGCGCTAGTGTCTATAAAACCGTGTTAAGTGTGGCTTCTGGCCGGCAGGTGGCGCTAGTGTCTGTAAATTCGTGTCAAGTTTGGCGTCTGGCCGGTAGAGGGCACTAGTGTCTATAAAACCGTGTTAAGTGTGGCTTCTGGCCGGCAGAGGGCGCTAGTGTCTGTAAATTCGTGTCAAGTTTGGCGTCTGGCCGGCAGAGGGCGCTAGTGTCTATAAAACCGTGTTAAGTGTGGCTTCTGGCCGGCAGGTGGCGCTAGTGTCTGTAAATTCGTGTCAAGTTTGGCGTCTGGCCGGCAGAGGGCGCTAGTGTCTATAAAACCGTGTTTAGTTTGTCTTCTGGCCGGCAGAGGGCGCTAGTGTCTGTAAATTCGTGTCAAGTTTGGCGTCTGGCTGGCAGAGGGCGCTAGTGTCTATAAAACCGTGTTTAGTTTGTCTTCTGGCCGGCAGGTGGCGCTAGTGTGTATAAAACCGTGTTAAGCGTGGCTTCAGGCCGGCAGAGGGCGCTAGTGTCTATAAAACCGTGTTTAGTTTGTCTTCTTGCCGGCAGGTGGCGCTAGTGTCTATAAAACCGTGTTTAGTTTTTCTTCTGGCCGGTAGGATATAAGAACTTGTCGAGGTGTAACATATAAAAGTTGTATGAAATAGTAATAACATCGAAAAAAAAAAACCGTGTCAAGTTTGGCGCCTGGCCGGCAGAGGGCGCTAGTGTCTATAAAACCGTGTTAAGTGTGGCTTCTGGCCGGCAGGTGGCGCTAGTGTCTGTAAATTCGTGTCAAGTTTGGCGTCTGGCCGGTAGAGGGCACTAGTGTCTATAAAACCGTGTTAAGTGTGGCTTCTGGCCGGCAGAGGGCGCTAGTGTCTGTAAATTCGTGTCAAGTTTGGCGCCTGGCCGGCAGAGGGCGCTAGTGTCTATAAAACCGTGTTTAGTTTGTCTTCTGGCCGGCAGAGGGCGCTAGTGTCTATAAAACCGTGTTAAGTGTGGCTTCTGGCCGGCAGGTGGCGCTAGTGTCTGTGAATTCGTGCAAGTTTGGCGCCTGGCCGGCAGAGGGCGCTAGTGTCTATAAAACCGTGTTAAGTGTGGCTTCTGGCCGGCAGGTGGCGCTAGTGTCTGTAAATTCGTGTCAAGTTTGGCGTCTGGCCGGCAGAGGGCGCTAGTGTCTATAAAACCGTGTTTAGTTTGTCTTCTGGCCGGCAGAGGGCGCTAGTGTCTGTAAATTCGTGTCAAGTTTGGCGTCTGGCTGGCAGAGGGCGCTAGTGTCTATAAAACCGTGTTTAGTTTGTCTTCTGGCCGGCAGGTGGCGCTAGTGTGTATAAAACCGTGTTAAGCGTGGCTTCAGGCCGGCAGAGGGCGCTAGTGTCTATAAAACCGTGTTTAGTTTGTCTTCTTGCCGGCAGAGGGCGCTAGTGTCTATAAAACCGTGTTTAGTTTGTCTTCTGGCCGGCAGAGGGCGCTAGTGTCTGTAAATTCGTGTCAAGTTTGGCGTCTGGCTGGCAGAGGGCGCTAGTGTCTATAAAACCGTGTTTAGTTTGTCTTCTGGCCGGCAGGTGGCGCTAGTGTGTATAAAACCGTGTTAAGCGTGGCTTCAGGCCGGCAGAGGGCGCTAGTGTCTATAAAACCGTGTTTAGTTTGTCTTCTTGCCGGCAGGTGGCGCTAGTGTCTATAAAACCGTGTTTAGTTTTTCTTCTGGCCGGTAGGATATAAGAACTTGTCGAGGTGTAACATATAAAAGTTGTATGAAATAGTAATAACATCGAAAAAAAAACCGTGTCAAGTTTGGCGCCTGGCCGGCAGAGGGCGCTAGTGTCTATAAAACCGTGTTAAGTGTGGCTTCTGGCCGGCAGGTGGCGCTAGTGTCTGTAAATTCGTGTCAAGTTTGGCGTCTGGCCGGTAGAGGGCACTAGTGTCTATAAAACCGTGTTAAGTGTGGCTTCTGGCCGGCAGAGGGCGCTAGTGTCTGTAAATTCGTGTCAAGTTTGGCGTCTGGCCGGCAGAGGGCGCTAGTGTCTATAAAACCGTGTTAAGTGTGGCTTCTGGCCGGCAGGTGGCGCTAGTGTCTGTAAATTCGTGTCAAGTTTGGCGTCTGGCCGGCAGAGGGCGCTAGTGTCTATAAAACCGTGTTTAGTTTGTCTTCTGGCCGGCAGAGGGCGCTAGTGTCTGTAAATTCGTGTCAAGTTTGGCGTCTGGCTGGCAGAGGGCGCTAGTGTCTATAAAACCGTGTTTAGTTTGTCTTCTGGCCGGCAGGTGGCGCTAGTGTGTATAAAACCGTGTTAAGCGTGGCTTCAGGCCGGCAGAGGGCGCTAGTGTCTATAAAACCGTGTTTAGTTTGTCTTCTTGCCGGCAGGTGGCGCTAGTGTCTATAAAACCGTGTTTAGTTTTTCTTCTGGCCGGTAGGATATAAGAACTTGTCGAGGTGTAACATATAAAAGTTGTATGAAATAGTAATAACATCGAAAAAAAAAAACCGTGTCAAGTTTGGCGCCTGGCCGGCAGAGGGCGCTAGTGTCTATAAAACCGTGTTAAGTGTGGCTTCTGGCCGGCAGGTGGCGCTAGTGTCTGTAAATTCGTGTCAAGTTTGGCGTCTGGCCGGTAGAGGGCACTAGTGTCTATAAAACCGTGTTAAGTGTGGCTTCTGGCCGGCAGAGGGCGCTAGTGTCTGTAAATTCGTGTCAAGTTTGGCGCCTGGCCGGCAGAGGGCGCTAGTGTCTATAAAACCGTGTTAAGTGTGGCTTCTGGCCGGCAGGTGGCGCTAGTGTCTGTAAATTCGTGTCAAGTTTGGCGCCTGGCCGGCAGAGGGCGCTAGTGTCTATAAAACCGTGTTTAGTTTGTCTTCTGGCCGGCAGAGGGCGCTAGTGTCTATAAAACCGTGTTAAGTGTGGCTTCTGGCCGGCAGGTGGCGCTAGTGTCTGTAAATTCGTGTCAAGTTTGGCGTCTGGCCGGCAGAGGGCGCTAGTGTCTATAAAACCGTGTTTAGTTTGTCTTCTGGCCGGCAGAGGGCGCTAGTGTCTGTAAATTCGTGTCAAGTTTGGCGTCTGGCTGGCAGAGGGCGCTAGTGTCTATAAAACCGTGTTTAGTTTGTCTTCTGGCCGGCAGGTGGCGCTAGTGTGTATAAAACCGTGTTAAGCGTGGCTTCAGGCCGGCAGAGGGCGCTAGTGTCTATAAAACCGTGTTTAGTTTGTCTTCTTGCCGGCAGGTGGCGCTAGTGTCTATAAAACCGTGTTTAGTTTTTCTTCTGGCCGGTAGGATATAAGAACTTGTCGAGGTGTAACATATAAAAGTTGTATGAAATAGTAATAACATCGAAAAAAAAAAACCGTGTCAAGTTTGGCGCCTGGCCGGCAGAGGGCGCTAGTGTCTATAAAACCGTGTTAAGTGTGGCTTCTGGCCGGCAGGTGGCGCTAGTGTCTATAAAACCGTGTTTAGTTTGTCTTCTGGCCGGCAGAGGGCGCTAGTGTCTATAAAACCGTGTTAAGTGTGGCTTCTGGCCGGCAGGTGGCGCTAGTGTCTGTGAATTCGTGCAAGTTTGGCGCCTGGCCGGCAGAGGGCGCTAGTGTCTATAAAACCGTGTTAAGTGTGGCTTCTGGCCGGCAGGTGGCGCTAGTGTCTGTAAATTCGTGTCAAGTTTGGCGTCTGGCCGGCAGAGGGCGCTAGTGTCTATAAAACCGTGTTTAGTTTGTCTTCTGGCCGGCAGAGGGCGCTAGTGTCTGTAAATTCGTGTCAAGTTTGGCGTCTGGCTGGCAGAGGGCGCTAGTGTCTATAAAACCGTGTTTAGTTTGTCTTCTGGCCGGCAGGTGGCGCTAGTGTGTATAAAACCGTGTTAAGCGTGGCTTCAGGCCGGCAGAGGGCGCTAGTGTCTATAAAACCGTGTTTAGTTTGTCTTCTTGCCGGCAGGTGGCGCTAGTGTCTATAAAACCGTGTTTAGTTTTTCTTCTGGCCGGTAGGATATAAGAACTTGTCGAGGTGTAACATATAAAAGTTGTATGAAATAGTAATAACATCGAAAAAAAAAAACCGTGTCAAGTTTGGCGCCTGGCCGGCAGAGGGCGCTAGTGTCTATAAAACCGTGTTAAGTGTGGCTTCTGGCCGGCAGGTGGCGCTAGTGTCTGTAAATTCGTGTCAAGTTTGGCGTCTGGCCGGTAGAGGGCACTAGTGTCTATAAAACCGTGTTAAGTGTGGCTTCTGGCCGGCAGAGGGCGCTAGTGTCTGTAAATTCGTGTCAAGTTTGGCGCCTGGCCGGCAGAGGGCGCTAGTGTCTATAAAACCGTGTTTAGTTTGTCTTCTGGCCGGCAGAGGGCGCTAGTGTCTATAAAACCGTGTTAAGTGTGGCTTCTGGCCGGCAGGTGGCGCTAGTGTCTGTGAATTCGTGCAAGTTTGGCGCCTGGCCGGCAGAGGGCGCTAGTGTCTATAAAACCGTGTTAAGTGTGGCTTCTGGCCGGCAGGTGGCGCTAGTGTCTGTAAATTCGTGTCAAGTTTGGCGTCTGGCCGGCAGAGGGCGCTAGTGTCTATAAAACCGTGTTTAGTTTGTCTTCTGGCCGGCAGAGGGCGCTAGTGTCTGTAAATTCGTGTCAAGTTTGGCGTCTGGCTGGCAGAGGGCGCTAGTGTCTATAAAACCGTGTTTAGTTTGTCTTCTGGCCGGCAGGTGGCGCTAGTGTGTATAAAACCGTGTTAAGCGTGGCTTCAGGCCGGCAGAGGGCGCTAGTGTCTATAAAACCGTGTTTAGTTTGTCTTCTTGCCGGCAGGTGGCGCTAGTGTCTATAAAACCGTGTTTAGTTTTTCTTCTGGCCGGTAGGATATAAGAACTTGTCGAGGTGTAACATATAAAAGTTGTATGAAATAGTAATAACATCGAAAAAAAAAAACCGTGTCAAGTTTGGCGCCTGGCCGGCAGAGGGCGCTAGTGTCTATAAAACCGTGTTAAGTGTGGCTTCTGGCCGGCAGGTGGCGCTAGTGTCTGTAAATTCGTGTCAAGTTTGGCGTCTGGCCGGTAGAGGGCACTAGTGTCTATAAAACCGTGTTAAGTGTGGCTTCTGGCCGGCAGAGGGCGCTAGTGTCTGTAAATTCGTGTCAAGTTTGGCGTCTGGCCGGCAGAGGGCGCTAGTGTCTATAAAACCGTGTTAAGTGTGGCTTCTGGCCGGCAGGTGGCGCTAGTGTCTGTAAATTCGTGTCAAGTTTGGCGTCTGGCCGGCAGAGGGCGCTAGTGTCTATAAAACCGTGTTTAGTTTGTCTTCTGGCCGGCAGAGGGCGCTAGTGTCTGTAAATTCGTGTCAAGTTTGGCGTCTGGCTGGCAGAGGGCGCTAGTGTCTATAAAACCGTGTTTAGTTTGTCTTCTGGCCGGCAGGTGGCGCTAGTGTGTATAAAACCGTGTTAAGCGTGGCTTCAGGCCGGCAGAGGGCGCTAGTGTCTATAAAACCGTGTTTAGTTTGTCTTCTTGCCGGCAGGTGGCGCTAGTGTCTATAAAACCGTGTTTAGTTTTTCTTCTGGCCGGTAGGATATAAGAACTTGTCGAGGTGTAACATATAAAAGTTGTATGAAATAGTAATAACATCGAAAAAAAAAAACCGTGTCAAGTTTGGCGCCTGGCCGGCAGAGGGCGCTAGTGTCTATAAAACCGTGTTAAGTGTGGCTTCTGGCCGGCAGGTGGCGCTAGTGTCTGTAAATTCGTGTCAAGTTTGGCGTCTGGCCGGTAGAGGGCACTAGTGTCTATAAAACCGTGTTAAGTGTGGCTTCTGGCCGGCAGAGGGCGCTAGTGTCTGTAAATTCGTGTCAAGTTTGGCGCCTGGCCGGCAGAGGGCGCTAGTGTCTATAAAACCGTGTTTAGTTTGTCTTCTGGCCGGCAGAGGGCGCTAGTGTCTATAAAACCGTGTTAAGTGTGGCTTCTGGCCGGCAGGTGGCGCTAGTGTCTGTGAATTCGTGCAAGTTTGGCGCCTGGCCGGCAGAGGGCGCTAGTGTCTATAAAACCGTGTTAAGTGTGGCTTCTGGCCGGCAGGTGGCGCTAGTGTCTGTAAATTCGTGTCAAGTTTGGCGTCTGGCCGGCAGAGGGCGCTAGTGTCTATAAAACCGTGTTTAGTTTGTCTTCTGGCCGGCAGAGGGCGCTAGTGTCTGTAAATTCGTGTCAAGTTTGGCGTCTGGCTGGCAGAGGGCGCTAGTGTCTATAAAACCGTGTTTAGTTTGTCTTCTGGCCGGCAGGTGGCGCTAGTGTGTATAAAACCGTGTTAAGCGTGGCTTCAGGCCGGCAGAGGGCGCTAGTGTCTATAAAACCGTGTTTAGTTTGTCTTCTTGCCGGCAGGTGGCGCTAGTGTCTATAAAACCGTGTTTAGTTTTTCTTCTGGCCGGTAGGATATAAGAACTTGTCGAGGTGTAACATATAAAAGTTGTATGAAATAGTAATAACATCGAAAAAAAAAAACCGTGTCAAGTTTGGCGCCTGGCCGGCAGAGGGCGCTAGTGTCTATAAAACCGTGTTAAGTGTGGCTTCTGGCCGGCAGGTGGCGCTAGTGTCTGTAAATTCGTGTCAAGTTTGGCGTCTGGCCGGTAGAGGGCACTAGTGTCTATAAAACCGTGTTAAGTGTGGCTTCTGGCCGGCAGAGGGCGCTAGTGTCTGTAAATTCGTGTCAAGTTTGGCGTCTGGCCGGCAGAGGGCGCTAGTGTCTATAAAACCGTGTTAAGTGTGGCTTCTGGCCGGCAGGTGGCGCTAGTGTCTGTAAATTCGTGTCAAGTTTGGCGTCTGGCCGGCAGAGGGCGCTAGTGTCTATAAAACCGTGTTTAGTTTGTCTTCTGGCCGGCAGAGGGCGCTAGTGTCTGTAAATTCGTGTCAAGTTTGGCGTCTGGCTGGCAGAGGGCGCTAGTGTCTATAAAACCGTGTTTAGTTTGTCTTCTGGCCGGCAGGTGGCGCTAGTGTGTATAAAACCGTGTTAAGCGTGGCTTCAGGCCGGCAGAGGGCGCTAGTGTCTATAAAACCGTGTTTAGTTTGTCTTCTTGCCGGCAGGTGGCGCTAGTGTCTATAAAACCGTGTTTAGTTTTTCTTCTGGCCGGTAGGATATAAGAACTTGTCGAGGTGTAACATATAAAAGTTGTATGAAATAGTAATAACATCGAAAAAAAAAAACCGTGTCAAGTTTGGCGCCTGGCCGGCAGAGGGCGCTAGTGTCTATAAAACCGTGTTAAGTGTGGCTTCTGGCCGGCAGGTGGCGCTAGTGTCTGTAAATTCGTGTCAAGTTTGGCGTCTGGCCGGTAGAGGGCACTAGTGTCTATAAAACCGTGTTAAGTGTGGCTTCTGGCCGGCAGAGGGCGCTAGTGTCTGTAAATTCGTGTCAAGTTTGGCGCCTGGCCGGCAGAGGGCGCTAGTGTCTATAAAACCGTGTTTAGTTTGTCTTCTGGCCGGCAGAGGGCGCTAGTGTCTATAAAACCGTGTTAAGTGTGGCTTCTGGCAGGCAGGTGGCGCTAGTGTCTGTGAATTCGTGCAAGTTTGGCGCCTGGCCGGCAGAGGGCGCTAGTGTCTATAAAACCGTGTTAAGTGTGGCTTCTGGCCGGCAGGTGGCGCTAGTGTCTGTAAATTCGTGTCAAGTTTGGCGTCTGGCCGGCAGAGGGCGCTAGTGTCTATAAAACCGTGTTTAGTTTGTCTTCTGGCCGGCAGAGGGCGCTAGTGTCTGTAAATTCGTGTCAAGTTTGGCGTCTGGCTGGCAGAGGGCGCTAGTGTCTATAAAACCGTGTTTAGTTTGTCTTCTGGCCGGCAGGTGGCGCTAGTGTGTATAAAACCGTGTTAAGCGTGGCTTCAGGCCGGCAGAGGGCGCTAGTGTCTATAAAACCGTGTTTAGTTTGTCTTCTTGCCGGCAGGTGGCGCTAGTGTCTATAAAACCGTGTTTAGTTTTTCTTCTGGCCGGTAGGATATAAGAACTTGTCGAGGTGTAACATATAAAAGTTGTATGAAATAGTAATAACATCGAAAAAAAAAACCGTGTCAAGTTTGGCGCCTGGCCGGCAGAGGGCGCTAGTGTCTATAAAACCGTGTTAAGTGTGGCTTCTGGCCGGCAGGTGGCGCTAGTGTCTGTAAATTCGTGTCAAGTTTGGCGTCTGGCCGGTAGAGGGCACTAGTGTCTATAAAACCGTGTTAAGTGTGGCTTCTGGCCGGCAGAGGGCGCTAGTGTCTGTAAATTCGTGTCAAGTTTGGCGTCTGGCCGGCAGAGGGCGCTAGTGTCTATAAAACCGTGTTAAGTGTGGCTTCTGGCCGGCAGGTGGCGCTAGTGTCTGTAAATTCGTGTCAAGTTTGGCGTCTGGCCGGCAGAGGGCGCTAGTGTCTATAAAACCGTGTTTAGTTTGTCTTCTGGCCGGCAGAGGGCGCTAGTGTCTGTAAATTCGTGTCAAGTTTGGCGTCTGGCTGGCAGAGGGCGCTAGTGTCTATAAAACCGTGTTTAGTTTGTCTTCTGGCCGGCAGGTGGCGCTAGTGTGTATAAAACCGTGTTAAGCGTGGCTTCAGGCCGGCAGAGGGCGCTAGTGTCTATAAAACCGTGTTTAGTTTGTCTTCTTGCCGGCAGGTGGCGCTAGTGTCTATAAAACCGTGTTTAGTTTTTCTTCTGGCCGGTAGGATATAAGAACTTGTCGAGGTGTAACATATAAAAGTTGTATGAAATAGTAATAACATCGAAAAAAAAAAACCGTGTCAAGTTTGGCGCCTGGCCGGCAGAGGGCGCTAGTGTCTATAAAACCGTGTTAAGTGTGGCTTCTGGCCGGCAGGTGGCGCTAGTGTCTGTAAATTCGTGTCAAGTTTGGCGTCTGGCCGGTAGAGGGCACTAGTGTCTATAAAACCGTGTTAAGTGTGGCTTCTGGCCGGCAGAGGGCGCTAGTGTCTGTAAATTCGTGTCAAGTTTGGCGCCTGGCCGGCAGAGGGCGCTAGTGTCTATAAAACCGTGTTAAGTGTGGCTTCTGGCCGGCAGGTGGCGCTAGTGTCTGTAAATTCGTGTCAAGTTTGGCGCCTGGCCGGCAGAGGGCGCTAGTGTCTATAAAACCGTGTTTAGTTTGTCTTCTGGCCGGCAGAGGGCGCTAGTGTCTATAAAACCGTGTTAAGTGTGGCTTCTGGCCGGCAGGTGGCGCTAGTGTCTGTAAATTCGTGTCAAGTTTGGCGTCTGGCCGGCAGAGGGCGCTAGTGTCTATAAAACCGTGTTTAGTTTGTCTTCTGGCCGGCAGAGGGCGCTAGTGTGTATAAAACCGTGTTAAGCGTGGCTTCAGGCCGGCAGAGGGCGCTAGTGTCTATAAAACCGTGTTTAGTTTGTCTTCTTGCCGGCAGGTGGCGCTAGTGTCTATAAAACCGTGTTTAGTTTTTCTTCTGGCCGGTAGGATATAAGAACTTGTCGAGGTGTAACATATAAAAGTTGTATGAAATAGTAATAACATCGAAAAAAAAAAACCGTGTCAAGTTTGGCGCCTGGCCGGCAGAGGGCGCTAGTGTCTATAAAACCGTGTTAAGTGTGGCTTCTGGCCGGCAGGTGGCGCTAGTGTCTGTAAATTCGTGTCAAGTTTGGCGTCTGGCCGGTAGAGGGCACTAGTGTCTATAAAACCGTGTTAAGTGTGGCTTCTGGCCGGCAGAGGGCGCTAGTGTCTGTAAATTCGTGTCAAGTTTGGCGTCTGGCCGGCAGAGGGCGCTAGTGTCTATAAAACCGTGTTAAGTGTGGCTTCTGGCCGGCAGGTGGCGCTAGTGTCTGTAAATTCGTGTCAAGTTTGGCGTCTGGCCGGCAGAGGGCGCTAGTGTCTATAAAACCGTGTTTAGTTTGTCTTCTGGCCGGCAGAGGGCGCTAGTGTCTGTAAATTCGTGTCAAGTTTGGCGTCTGGCTGGCAGAGGGCGCTAGTGTCTATAAAACCGTGTTTAGTTTGTCTTCTGGCCGGCAGGTGGCGCTAGTGTGTATAAAACCGTGTTAAGCGTGGCTTCAGGCCGGCAGAGGGCGCTAGTGTCTATAAAACCGTGTTTAGTTTGTCTTCTTGCCGGCAGGTGGCGCTAGTGTCTATAAAACCGTGTTTAGTTTTTCTTCTGGCCGGTAGGATATAAGAACTTGTCGAGGTGTAACATATAAAAGTTGTATGAAATAGTAATAACATCGAAAAAAAAAAACCGTGTCAAGTTTGGCGCCTGGCCGGCAGAGGGCGCTAGTGTCTATAAAACCGTGTTAAGTGTGGCTTCTGGCCGGCAGGTGGCGCTAGTGTCTGTAAATTCGTGTCAAGTTTGGCGTCTGGCCGGTAGAGGGCACTAGTGTCTATAAAACCGTGTTAAGTGTGGCTTCTGACCGGCAGAGGGCGCTAGTGTCTGTAAATTCGTGTCAAGTTTGGCGCCTGGCCGGCAGAGGGCGCTAGTGTCTATAAAACCGTGTTTAGTTTGTCTTCTGGCCGGCAGAGGGCGCTAGTGTCTATAAAACCGTGTTAAGTGTGGCTTCTGGCCGGCAGGTGGCGCTAGTGTCTGTGAATTCGTGCAAGTTTGGCGCCTGGCCGGCAGAGGGCGCTAGTGTCTATAAAACCGTGTTAAGTGTGGCTTCTGGCCGGCAGGTGGCGCTAGTGTCTGTAAATTCGTGTCAAGTTTGGCGTCTGGCCGGCAGAGGGCGCTAGTGTCTATAAAACCGTGTTTAGTTTGTCTTCTGGCCGGCAGAGGGCGCTAGTGTCTGTAAATTCGTGTCAAGTTTGGCGTCTGGCTGGCAGAGGGCGCTAGTGTCTATAAAACCGTGTTTAGTTTGTCTTCTGGCCGGCAGGTGGCGCTAGTGTGTATAAAACCGTGTTAAGCGTGGCTTCAGGCCGGCAGAGGGCGCTAGTGTCTATAAAACCGTGTTTAGTTTGTCTTCTTGCCGGCAGGTGGCGCTAGTGTCTATAAAACCGTGTTTAGTTTTTCTTCTGGCCGGTAGGATATAAGAACTTGTCGAGGTGTAACATATAAAAGTTGTATGAAATAGTAATAACATCGAAAAAAAAAAACCGTGTCAAGTTTGGCGCCTGGCCGGCAGAGGGCGCTAGTGTCTATAAAACCGTGTTAAGTGTGGCTTCTGGCCGGCAGGTGGCGCTAGTGTCTGTAAATTCGTGTCAAGTTTGGCGTCTGGCCGGCAGAGGGCGCTAGTGTCTATAAAACCGTGTTAAGTGTGGCTTCTGGCCGGCAGGTGGCGCTAGTGTCTGTAAATTCGTGTCAAGTTTGGCTTCTGGCCGGCAGGTGGCGCTAGTGTCTGTAAATTCGTGTCAAGTTTGGCGTCTGGCCGGTAGAGGGCACTAGTGTCTATAAAACCGTGTTAAGTGTGGCTTCTGGCCGGCAGGTGGCGCTAGTGTCTGTGAATTCGTGCAAGTTTGGCGCCTGGCCGGCAGAGGGCGCTAGTGTCTATAAAACCGTGTTAAGTGTGGCTTCTGGCCGGCAGGTGGCGCTAGTGTCTGTAAATTCGTGTCAAGTTTGGCGTCTGGCCGGCAGAGGGCGCTAGTGTCTATAAAACCGTGTTTAGTTTGTCTTCTGGCCGGCAGAGGGCGCTAGTGTCTGTAAATTCGTGTCAAGTTTGGCGTCTGGCTGGCAGAGGGCGCTAGTGTCTATAAAACCGTGTTTAGTTTGTCTTCTGGCCGGCAGGTGGCGCTAGTGTGTATAAAACCGTGTTAAGCGTGGCTTCAGGCCGGCAGAGGGCGCTAGTGTCTATAAAACCGTGTTTAGTTTGTCTTCTTGCCGGCAGGTGGCGCTAGTGTCTATAAAACCGTGTTTAGTTTTTCTTCTGGCCGGTAGGATATAAGAACTTGTCGAGGTGTAACATATAAAAGTTGTATGAAATAGTAATAACATCGAAAAAAAAAAACCGTGTCAAGTTTGGCGCCTGGCCGGCAGAGGGCGCTAGTGTCTATAAAACCGTGTTAAGTGTGGCTTCTGGCCGGCAGGTGGCGCTAGTGTCTGTAAATTCGTGTCAAGTTTGGCGTCTGGCCGGTAGAGGGCACTAGTGTCTATAAAACCGTGTTAAGTGTGGCTTCTGGCCGGCAGAGGGCGCTAGTGTCTGTAAATTCGTGTCAAGTTTGGCGCCTGGCCGGCAGAGGGCGCTAGTGTCTATAAAACCGTGTTTAGTTTGTCTTCTGGCCGGCAGAGGGCGCTAGTGTCTATAAAACCGTGTTAAGTGTGGCTTCTGGCAGGCAGGTGGCGCTAGTGTCTGTGAATTCGTGCAAGTTTGGCGCCTGGCCGGCAGAGGGCGCTAGTGTCTATAAAACCGTGTTAAGTGTGGCTTCTGGCCGGCAGGTGGCGCTAGTGTCTGTAAATTCGTGTCAAGTTTGGCGTCTGGCCGGCAGAGGGCGCTAGTGTCTATAAAACCGTGTTTAGTTTGTCTTCTGGCCGGCAGAGGGCGCTAGTGTCTGTAAATTCGTGTCAAGTTTGGCGTCTGGCTGGCAGAGGGCGCTAGTGTCTATAAAACCGTGTTTAGTTTGTCTTCTGGCCGGCAGGTGGCGCTAGTGTGTATAAAACCGTGTTAAGCGTGGCTTCAGGCCGGCAGAGGGCGCTAGTGTCTATAAAACCGTGTTTAGTTTGTCTTCTTGCCGGCAGGTGGCGCTAGTGTCTATAAAACCGTGTTTAGTTTTTCTTCTGGCCGGTAGGATATAAGAACTTGTCGAGGTGTAACATATAAAAGTTGTATGAAATAGTAATAACATCGAAAAAAAAAACCGTGTCAAGTTTGGCGCCTGGCCGGCAGAGGGCGCTAGTGTCTATAAAACCGTGTTAAGTGTGGCTTCTGGCCGGCAGGTGGCGCTAGTGTCTGTAAATTCGTGTCAAGTTTGGCGTCTGGCCGGTAGAGGGCACTAGTGTCTATAAAACCGTGTTAAGTGTGGCTTCTGGCCGGCAGAGGGCGCTAGTGTCTGTAAATTCGTGTCAAGTTTGGCGTCTGGCCGGCAGAGGGCGCTAGTGTCTATAAAACCGTGTTAAGTGTGGCTTCTGGCCGGCAGGTGGCGCTAGTGTCTGTAAATTCGTGTCAAGTTTGGCGTCTGGCCGGCAGAGGGCGCTAGTGTCTATAAAACCGTGTTTAGTTTGTCTTCTGGCCGGCAGAGGGCGCTAGTGTCTGTAAATTCGTGTCAAGTTTGGCGTCTGGCTGGCAGAGGGCGCTAGTGTCTATAAAACCGTGTTTAGTTTGTCTTCTGGCCGGCAGGTGGCGCTAGTGTGTATAAAACCGTGTTAAGCGTGGCTTCAGGCCGGCAGAGGGCGCTAGTGTCTATAAAACCGTGTTTAGTTTGTCTTCTTGCCGGCAGGTGGCGCTAGTGTCTATAAAACCGTGTTTAGTTTTTCTTCTGGCCGGTAGGATATAAGAACTTGTCGAGGTGTAACATATAAAAGTTGTATGAAATAGTAATAACATCGAAAAAAAAAAACCGTGTCAAGTTTGGCGCCTGGCCGGCAGAGGGCGCTAGTGTCTATAAAACCGTGTTAAGTGTGGCTTCTGGCCGGCAGGTGGCGCTAGTGTCTGTAAATTCGTGTCAAGTTTGGCGTCTGGCCGGTAGAGGGCACTAGTGTCTATAAAACCGTGTTAAGTGTGGCTTCTGGCCGGCAGAGGGCGCTAGTGTCTGTAAATTCGTGTCAAGTTTGGCGCCTGGCCGGCAGAGGGCGCTAGTGTCTATAAAACCGTGTTAAGTGTGGCTTCTGGCCGGCAGGTGGCGCTAGTGTCTGTAAATTCGTGTCAAGTTTGGCGCCTGGCCGGCAGAGGGCGCTAGTGTCTATAAAACCGTGTTTAGTTTGTCTTCTGGCCGGCAGAGGGCGCTAGTGTCTATAAAACCGTGTTAAGTGTGGCTTCTGGCCGGCAGGTGGCGCTAGTGTCTGTAAATTCGTGTCAAGTTTGGCGTCTGGCCGGCAGAGGGCGCTAGTGTCTATAAAACCGTGTTTAGTTTGTCTTCTGGCCGGCAGAGGGCGCTAGTGTCTGTAAATTCGTGTCAAGTTTGGCGTCTGGCTGGCAGAGGGCGCTAGTGTCTATAAAACCGTGTTTAGTTTGTCTTCTGGCCGGCAGGTGGCGCTAGTGTGTATAAAACCGTGTTAAGCGTGGCTTCAGGCCGGCAGAGGGCGCTAGTGTCTATAAAACCGTGTTTAGTTTGTCTTCTTGCCGGCAGGTGGCGCTAGTGTCTATAAAACCGTGTTTAGTTTTTCTTCTGGCCGGTAGGATATAAGAACTTGTCGAGGTGTAACATATAAAAGTTGTATGAAATAGTAATAACATCGAAAAAAAAAAACCGTGTCAAGTTTGGCGCCTGGCCGGCAGAGGGCGCTAGTGTCTATAAAACCGTGTTAAGTGTGGCTTCTGGCCGGCAGGTGGCGCTAGTGTCTATAAAACCGTGTTTAGTTTGTCTTCTGGCCGGCAGAGGGCGCTAGTGTCTATAAAACCGTGTTAAGTGTGGCTTCTGGCCGGCAGGTGGCGCTAGTGTCTGTGAATTCGTGCAAGTTTGGCGCCTGGCCGGCAGAGGGCGCTAGTGTCTATAAAACCGTGTTAAGTGTGGCTTCTGGCCGGCAGGTGGCGCTAGTGTCTGTAAATTCGTGTCAAGTTTGGCGTCTGGCCGGCAGAGGGCGCTAGTGTCTATAAAACCGTGTTTAGTTTGTCTTCTGGCCGGCAGAGGGCGCTAGTGTCTGTAAATTCGTGTCAAGTTTGGCGTCTGGCTGGCAGAGGGCGCTAGTGTCTATAAAACCGTGTTTAGTTTGTCTTCTGGCCGGCAGGTGGCGCTAGTGTGTATAAAACCGTGTTAAGCGTGGCTTCAGGCCGGCAGAGGGCGCTAGTGTCTATAAAACCGTGTTTAGTTTGTCTTCTTGCCGGCAGGTGGCGCTAGTGTCTATAAAACCGTGTTTAGTTTTTCTTCTGGCCGGTAGGATATAAGAACTTGTCGAGGTGTAACATATAAAAGTTGTATGAAATAGTAATAACATCGAAAAAAAAAAACCGTGTCAAGTTTGGCGCCTGGCCGGCAGAGGGCGCTAGTGTCTATAAAACCGTGTTAAGTGTGGCTTCTGGCCGGCAGGTGGCGCTAGTGTCTGTAAATTCGTGTCAAGTTTGGCGTCTGGCCGGTAGAGGGCACTAGTGTCTATAAAACCGTGTTAAGTGTGGCTTCTGGCCGGCAGAGGGCGCTAGTGTCTGTAAATTCGTGTCAAGTTTGGCGCCTGGCCGGCAGAGGGCGCTAGTGTCTATAAAACCGTGTTTAGTTTGTCTTCTGGCCGGCAGAGGGCGCTAGTGTCTATAAAACCGTGTTAAGTGTGGCTTCTGGCCGGCAGGTGGCGCTAGTGTCTGTGAATTCGTGCAAGTTTGGCGCCTGGCCGGCAGAGGGCGCTAGTGTCTATAAAACCGTGTTAAGTGTGGCTTCTGGCCGGCAGGTGGCGCTAGTGTCTGTAAATTCGTGTCAAGTTTGGCGTCTGGCCGGCAGAGGGCGCTAGTGTCTATAAAACCGTGTTTAGTTTGTCTTCTGGCCGGCAGAGGGCGCTAGTGTCTGTAAATTCGTGTCAAGTTTGGCGTCTGGCTGGCAGAGGGCGCTAGTGTCTATAAAACCGTGTTTAGTTTGTCTTCTGGCCGGCAGGTGGCGCTAGTGTGTATAAAACCGTGTTAAGCGTGGCTTCAGGCCGGCAGAGGGCGCTAGTGTCTATAAAACCGTGTTTAGTTTGTCTTCTTGCCGGCAGGTGGCGCTAGTGTCTATAAAACCGTGTTTAGTTTTTCTTCTGGCCGGTAGGATATAAGAACTTGTCGAGGTGTAACATATAAAAGTTGTATGAAATAGTAATAACATCGAAAAAAAAAAACCGTGTCAAGTTTGGCGCCTGGCCGGCAGAGGGCGCTAGTGTCTATAAAACCGTGTTAAGTGTGGCTTCTGGCCGGCAGGTGGCGCTAGTGTCTGTAAATTCGTGTCAAGTTTGGCGTCTGGCCGGTAGAGGGCACTAGTGTCTATAAAACCGTGTTAAGTGTGGCTTCTGGCCGGCAGAGGGCGCTAGTGTCTGTAAATTCGTGTCAAGTTTGGCGTCTGGCCGGCAGAGGGCGCTAGTGTCTATAAAACCGTGTTAAGTGTGGCTTCTGGCCGGCAGGTGGCGCTAGTGTCTGTAAATTCGTGTCAAGTTTGGCGTCTGGCCGGCAGAGGGCGCTAGTGTCTATGAAACCGTGTTTAGTTTGTCTTCTGGCCGGCAGAGGGCGCTAGTGTCTGTAAATTCGTGTCAAGTTTGGCGTCTGGCTGGCAGAGGGCGCTAGTGTCTATAAAACCGTGTTTAGTTTGTCTTCTGGCCGGCAGGTGGCGCTAGTGTGTATAAAACCGTGTTAAGCGTGGCTTCAGGCCGGCAGAGGGCGCTAGTGTCTATAAAACCGTGTTTAGTTTGTCTTCTTGCCGGCAGGTGGCGCTAGTGTCTATAAAACCGTGTTTAGTTTTTCTTCTGGCCGGTAGGATATAAGAACTTGTCGAGGTGTAACATATAAAAGTTGTATGAAATAGTAATAACATCGAAAAAAAAAAACCGTGTCAAGTTTGGCGCCTGGCCGGCAGAGGGCGCTAGTGTCTATAAAACCGTGTTAAGTGTGGCTTCTGGCCGGCAGGTGGCGCTAGTGTCTGTAAATTCGTGTCAAGTTTGGCGTCTGGCCGGTAGAGGGCACTAGTGTCTATAAAACCGTGTTAAGTGTGGCTTCTGGCCGGCAGAGGGCGCTAGTGTCTGTAAATTCGTGTCAAGTTTGGCGCCTGGCCGGCAGAGGGCGCTAGTGTCTATAAAACCGTGTTTAGTTTGTCTTCTGGCCGGCAGAGGGCGCTAGTGTCTATAAAACCGTGTTAAGTGTGGCTTCTGGCCGGCAGGTGGCGCTAGTGTCTGTGAATTCGTGCAAGTTTGGCGCCTGGCCGGCAGAGGGCGCTAGTGTCTATAAAACCGTGTTAAGTGTGGCTTCTGGCCGGCAGGTGGCGCTAGTGTCTGTAAATTCGTGTCAAGTTTGGCGTCTGGCCGGCAGAGGGCGCTAGTGTCTATAAAACCGTGTTTAGTTTGTCTTCTGGCCGGCAGAGGGCGCTAGTGTCTGTAAATTCGTGTCAAGTTTGGCGTCTGGCTGGCAGAGGGCGCTAGTGTCTATAAAACCGTGTTTAGTTTGTCTTCTGGCCGGCAGGTGGCGCTAGTGTGTATAAAACCGTGTTAAGCGTGGCTTCAGGCCGGCAGAGGGCGCTAGTGTCTATAAAACCGTGTTTAGTTTGTCTTCTTGCCGGCAGGTGGCGCTAGTGTCTATAAAATCGTGTTTAGTTTTTCTTCTGGCCGGTAGGATATAAGAACTTGTCGAGGTGTAACATATAAAAGTTGTATGAAATAGTAATAACATCGAAAAAAAAAAACCGTGTCAAGTTTGGCGCCTGGCCGGCAGAGGGCGCTAGTGTCTATAAAACCGTGTTAAGTGTGGCTTCTGGCCGGCAGGTGGCGCTAGTGTCTGTAAATTCGTGTCAAGTTTGGCGTCTGGCCGGTAGAGGGCACTAGTGTCTATAAAACCGTGTTAAGTGTGGCTTCTGGCCGGCAGAGGGCGCTAGTGTCTGTAAATTCGTGTCAAGTTTGGCGTCTGGCCGGCAGAGGGCGCTAGTGTCTATAAAACCGTGTTAAGTGTGGCTTCTGGCCGGCAGGTGGCGCTAGTGTCTGTAAATTCGTGTCAAGTTTGGCGTCTGGCCGGCAGAGGGCGCTAGTGTCTATAAAACCGTGTTTAGTTTGTCTTCTGGCCGGCAGAGGGCGCTAGTGTCTGTAAATTCGTGTCAAGTTTGGCGTCTGGCTGGCAGAGGGCGCTAGTGTCTATAAAACCGTGTTTAGTTTGTCTTCTGGCCGGCAGGTGGCGCTAGTGTGTATAAAACCGTGTTAAGCGTGGCTTCAGGCCGGCAGAGGGCGCTAGTGTCTATAAAACCGTGTTAAGTGTGGCTTCTGGCCGGCAGGTGGCGCTAGTGTCTATAAAACCGTGTTTAGTTTGTCTTCTGGCCGGCAGAGGGCGCTAGTGTCTATAAAACCGTGTTAAGTGTGGCTTCTGGCCGGCAGGTGGCGCTAGTGTCTGTGAATTCGTGCAAGTTTGGCGCCTGGCCGGCAGAGGGCGCTAGTGTCTATAAAACCGTGTTAAGTGTGGCTTCTGGCCGGCAGGTGGCGCTAGTGTCTATAAAACCGTGTTTAGTTTGTCTTCTGGCCGGCAGAGGGCGCTAGTGTCTATAAAACCGTGTTAAGTGTGGCTTCTGGCCGGCAGGTGGCGCTAGTGTCTGTGAATTCGTGCAAGTTTGGCGCCTGGCCGGCAGAGGGCGCTAGTGTCTATAAAACCGTGTTAAGTGTGGCTTCTGGCCGGCAGGTGGCGCTAGTGTCTGTAAATTCGTGTCAAGTTTGGCGTCTGGCCGGCAGAGGGCGCTAGTGTCTATAAAACCGTGTTTAGTTTGTCTTCTGGCCGGCAGAGGGCGCTAGTGTCTGTAAATTCGTGTCAAGTTTGGCGTCTGGCTGGCAGAGGGCGCTAGTGTCTATAAAACCGTGTTTAGTTTGTCTTCTGGCCGGCAGGTGGCGCTAGTGTGTATAAAACCGTGTTAAGCGTGGCTTCAGGCCGGCAGAGGGCGCTAGTGTCTATAAAACCGTGTTTAGTTTGTCTTCTTGCCGGCAGGTGGCGCTAGTGTCTATAAAACCGTGTTTAGTTTTTCTTCTGGCCGGTAGGATATAAGAACTTGTCGAGGTGTAACATATAAAAGTTGTATGAAATAGTAATAACATCGAAAAAAAAAACCGTGTCAAGTTTGGCGCCTGGCCGGCAGAGGGCGCTAGTGTCTATAAAACCGTGTTAAGTGTGGCTTCTGGCCGGCAGGTGGCGCTAGTGTCTGTAAATTCGTGTCAAGTTTGGCGTCTGGCCGGTAGAGGGCACTAGTGTCTATAAAACCGTGTTAAGTGTGGCTTCTGGCCGGCAGAGGGCGCTAGTGTCTGTAAATTCGTGTCAAGTTTGGCGCCTGGCCGGCAGAGGGCGCTAGTGTCTATAAAACCGTGTTTAGTTTGTCTTCTGGCCGGCAGAGGGCGCTAGTGTCTATAAAACCGTGTTAAGTGTGGCTTCTGGCCGGCAGGTGGCGCTAGTGTCTGTAAATTCGTGTCAAGTTTGGCGTCTGGCCGGTAGAGGGCACTAGTGTCTATAAAACCGTGTTAAGTGTGGCTTCTGGCCGGCAGGTGGCGCTAGTGTCTGTGAATTCGTGCAAGTTTGGCGCCTGGCCGGCAGAGGGCGCTAGTGTCTATAAAACCGTGTTAAGTGTGGCTTCTGGCCGGCAGGTGGCGCTAGTGTCTGTAAATTCGTGTCAAGTTTGGCGTCTGGCCGGCAGAGGGCGCTAGTGTCTATAAAACCGTGTTTAGTTTGTCTTCTGGCCGGCAGAGGGCGCTAGTGTCTGTAAATTCGTGTCAAGTTTGGCGTCTGGCTGGCAGAGGGCGCTAGTGTCTATAAAACCGTGTTTAGTTTGTCTTCTGGCCGGCAGGTGGCGCTAGTGTGTATAAAACCGTGTTAAGCGTGGCTTCAGGCCGGCAGAGGGCGCTAGTGTCTATAAAACCGTGTTTAGTTTGTCTTCTTGCCGGCAGGTGGCGCTAGTGTCTATAAAACCGTGTTTAGTTTTTCTTCTGGCCGGTAGGATATAAGAACTTGTCGAGGTGTAACATATAAAAGTTGTATGAAATAGTAATAACATCGAAAAAAAAAAACCGTGTCAAGTTTGGCGCCTGGCCGGCAGAGGGCGCTAGTGTCTATAAAACCGTGTTAAGTGTGGCTTCTGGCCGGCAGGTGGCGCTAGTGTCTGTAAATTCGTGTCAAGTTTGGCGTCTGGCCGGTAGAGGGCACTAGTGTCTATAAAACCGTGTTAAGTGTGGCTTCTGGCCGGCAGAGGGCGCTAGTGTCTGTAAATTCGTGTCAAGTTTGGCGTCTGGCCGGCAGAGGGCGCTAGTGTCTATAAAACCGTGTTAAGTGTGGCTTCTGGCCGGCAGGTGGCGCTAGTGTCTGTAAATTCGTGTCAAGTTTGGCGTCTGGCCGGCAGAGGGCGCTAGTGTCTATAAAACCGTGTTTAGTTTGTCTTCTGGCCGGCAGAGGGCGCTAGTGTCTGTAAATTCGTGTCAAGTTTGGCGTCTGGCTGGCAGAGGGCGCTAGTGTCTATAAAACCGTGTTTAGTTTGTCTTCTGGCCGGCAGGTGGCGCTAGTGTGTATAAAACCGTGTTAAGCGTGGCTTCAGGCCGGCAGAGGGCGCTAGTGTCTATAAAACCGTGTTTAGTTTGTCTTCTTGCCGGCAGGTGGCGCTAGTGTCTATAAAACCGTGTTTAGTTTTTCTTCTGGCCGGTAGGATATAAGAACTTGTCGAGGTGTAACATATAAAAGTTGTATGAAATAGTAATAACATCGAAAAAAAAAAACCGTGTCAAGTTTGGCGCCTGGCCGGCAGAGGGCGCTAGTGTCTATAAAACCGTGTTAAGTGTGGCTTCTGGCCGGCAGGTGGCGCTAGTGTCTGTAAATTCGTGTCAAGTTTGGCGTCTGGCCGGTAGAGGGCACTAGTGTCTATAAAACCGTGTTAAGTGTGGCTTCTGGCCGGCAGAGGGCGCTAGTGTCTGTAAATTCGTGTCAAGTTTGGCGCCTGGCCGGCAGAGGGCGCTAGTGTCTATAAAACCGTGTTTAGTTTGTCTTCTGGCCGGCAGAGGGCGCTAGTGTCTATAAAACCGTGTTAAGTGTGGCTTCTGGCCGGCAGGTGGCGCTAGTGTCTGTGAATTCGTGCAAGTTTGGCGCCTGGCCGGCAGAGGGCGCTAGTGTCTATAAAACCGTGTTAAGTGTGGCTTCTGGCCGGCAGGTGGCGCTAGTGTCTGTAAATTCGTGTCAAGTTTGGCGTCTGGCCGGCAGAGGGCGCTAGTGTCTATAAAACCGTGTTTAGTTTGTCTTCTGGCCGGCAGAGGGCGCTAGTGTCTGTAAATTCGTGTCAAGTTTGGCGTCTGGCTGGCAGAGGGCGCTAGTGTCTATAAAACCGTGTTTAGTTTGTCTTCTGGCCGGCAGGTGGCGCTAGTGTGTATAAAACCGTGTTAAGCGTGGCTTCAGGCCGGCAGAGGGCGCTAGTGTCTATAAAACCGTGTTTAGTTTGTCTTCTTGCCGGCAGGTGGCGCTAGTGTCTATAAAACCGTGTTTAGTTTTTCTTCTGGCCGGTAGGATATAAGAACTTGTCGAGGTGTAACATATAAAAGTTGTATGAAATAGTAATAACATCGAAAAAAAAAAACCGTGTCAAGTTTGGCGCCTGGCCGGCAGAGGGCGCTAGTGTCTATAAAACCGTGTTAAGTGTGGCTTCTGGCCGGCAGGTGGCGCTAGTGTCTGTAAATTCGTGTCAAGTTTGGCGTCTGGCCGGTAGAGGGCACTAGTGTCTATAAAACCGTGTTAAGTGTGGCTTCTGGCCGGCAGAGGGCGCTAGTGTCTGTAAATTCGTGTCAAGTTTGGCGTCTGGCCGGCAGAGGGCGCTAGTGTCTATAAAACCGTGTTAAGTGTGGCTTCTGGCCGGCAGGTGGCGCTAGTGTCTGTAAATTCGTGTCAAGTTTGGCGTCTGGCCGGCAGAGGGCGCTAGTGTCTATAAAACCGTGTTTAGTTTGTCTTCTGGCCGGCAGAGGGCGCTAGTGTCTGTAAATTCGTGTCAAGTTTGGCGTCTGGCTGGCAGAGGGCGCTAGTGTCTATAAAACCGTGTTTAGTTTGTCTTCTGGCCGGCAGGTGGCGCTAGTGTGTATAAAACCGTGTTAAGCGTGGCTTCAGGCCGGCAGAGGGCGCTAGTGTCTATAAAACCGTGTTTAGTTTGTCTTCTTGCCGGCAGGTGGCGCTAGTGTCTATAAAACCGTGTTTAGTTTTTCTTCTGGCCGGTAGGATATAAGAACTTGTCGAGGTGTAACATATAAAAGTTGTATGAAATAGTAATAACATCGAAAAAAAAAAACCGTGTCAAGTTTGGCGCCTGGCCGGCAGAGGGCGCTAGTGTCTATAAAACCGTGTTAAGTGTGGCTTCTGGCCGGCAGGTGGCGCTAGTGTCTGTAAATTCGTGTCAAGTTTGGCGTCTGGCCGGTAGAGGGCACTAGTGTCTATAAAACCGTGTTAAGTGTGGCTTCTGGCCGGCAGAGGGCGCTAGTGTCTGTAAATTCGTGTCAAGTTTGGCGCCTGGCCGGCAGAGGGCGCTAGTGTCTATAAAACCGTGTTTAGTTTGTCTTCTGGCCGGCAGAGGGCGCTAGTGTCTATAAAACCGTGTTAAGTGTGGCTTCTGGCAGGCAGGTGGCGCTAGTGTCTGTGAATTCGTGCAAGTTTGGCGCCTGGCCGGCAGAGGGCGCTAGTGTCTATAAAACCGTGTTAAGTGTGGCTTCTGGCCGGCAGGTGGCGCTAGTGTCTGTAAATTCGTGTCAAGTTTGGCTTCTGGCCGGCAGAGGGCGCTAGTGTCTATAAAACCGTGTTTAGTTTGTCTTCTGGCCGGCAGAGGGCGCTAGTGTCTGTAAATTCGTGTCAAGTTTGGCGTCTGGCTGGCAGAGGGCGCTAGTGTCTATAAAACCGTGTTTAGTTTGTCTTCTGGCCGGCAGGTGGCGCTAGTGTGTATAAAACCGTGTTAAGCGTGGCTTCAGGCCGGCAGAGGGCGCTAGTGTCTATAAAACCGTGTTTAGTTTGTCTTCTTGCCGGCAGGTGGCGCTAGTGTCTATAAAACCGTGTTTAGTTTTTCTTCTGGCCGGTAGGATATAAGAACTTGTCGAGGTGTAACATATAAAAGTTGTATGAAATAGTAATAACATCGAAAAAAAAAACCGTGTCAAGTTTGGCGCCTGGCCGGCAGAGGGCGCTAGTGTCTATAAAACCGTGTTAAGTGTGGCTTCTGGCCGGCAGGTGGCGCTAGTGTCTGTAAATTCGTGTCAAGTTTGGCGTCTGGCCGGTAGAGGGCACTAGTGTCTATAAAACCGTGTTAAGTGTGGCTTCTGGCCGGCAGAGGGCGCTAGTGTCTGTAAATTCGTGTCAAGTTTGGCGTCTGGCCGGCAGAGGGCGCTAGTGTCTATAAAACCGTGTTAAGTGTGGCTTCTGGCCGGCAGGTGGCGCTAGTGTCTGTAAATTCGTGTCAAGTTTGGCGTCTGGCCGGCAGAGGGCGCTAGTGTCTATAAAACCGTGTTTAGTTTGTCTTCTGGCCGGCAGAGGGCGCTAGTGTCTGTAAATTCGTGTCAAGTTTGGCGTCTGGCTGGCAGAGGGCGCTAGTGTCTATAAAACCGTGTTTAGTTTGTCTTCTGGCCGGCAGGTGGCGCTAGTGTGTATAAAACCGTGTTAAGCGTGGCTTCAGGCCGGCAGAGGGCGCTAGTGTCTATAAAACCGTGTTTAGTTTGTCTTCTTGCCGGCAGGTGGCGCTAGTGTCTATAAAACCGTGTTTAGTTTTTCTTCTGGCCGGTAGGATATAAGAACTTGTCGAGGTGTAACATATAAAAGTTGTATGAAATAGTAATAACATCGAAAAAAAAAAACCGTGTCAAGTTTGGCGCCTGGCCGGCAGAGGGCGCTAGTGTCTATAAAACCGTGTTAAGTGTGGCTTCTGGCCGGCAGGTGGCGCTAGTGTCTGTAAATTCGTGTCAAGTTTGGCGTCTGGCCGGTAGAGGGCACTAGTGTCTATAAAACCGTGTTAAGTGTGGCTTCTGGCCGGCAGAGGGCGCTAGTGTCTGTAAATTCGTGTCAAGTTTGGCGCCTGGCCGGCAGAGGGCGCTAGTGTCTATAAAACCGTGTTAAGTGTGGCTTCTGGCCGGCAGGTGGCGCTAGTGTCTGTAAATTCGTGTCAAGTTTGGCGCCTGGCCGGCAGAGGGCGCTAGTGTCTATAAAACCGTGTTTAGTTTGTCTTCTGGCCGGCAGAGGGCGCTAGTGTCTATAAAACCGTGTTAAGTGTGGCTTCTGGCCGGCAGGTGGCGCTAGTGTCTGTAAATTCGTGTCAAGTTTGGCGTCTGGCCGGCAGAGGGCGCTAGTGTCTATAAAACCGTGTTAAGTGTGGCTTCTGGCCGGCAGGTGGCGCTAGTGTCTGTAAATTCGTGTCAAGTTTGGCGTCTGGCCGGCAGAGGGCGCTAGTGTCTATAAAACCGTGTTTAGTTTGTCTTCTGGCCGGCAGGTGGCGCTAGTGTCTGTAAATTCGTGTCAAGTTTGGCGTCTGGCTGGCAGAGGGCGCTAGTGTCTATAAAACCGTGTTTAGTTTGTCTTCTGGCCGGCAGGTGGCGCTAGTGTGTATAAAACCGTGTTAAGCGTGGCTTCAGGCCGGCAGAGGGCGCTAGTGTCTATAAAACCGTGTTTAGTTTGTCTTCTTGCCGGCAGGTGGCGCTAGTGTCTATAAAACCGTGTTTAGTTTTTCTTCTGGCCGGTAGGATATAAGAACTTGTCGAGGTGTAACATATAAAAGTTGTATGAAATAGTAATAACATCGAAAGAAAAAAACCGTGTCAAGTTTGGCGCCTGGCCGGCAGAGGGCGCTAGTGTCTATAAAACCGTGTTAAGTGTGGCTTCTGGCCGGCAGGTGGCGCTAGTGTCTGTAAATTCGTGTCAAGTTTGGCGTCTGGCCGGTAGAGGGCACTAGTGTCTATAAAACCGTGTTAAGTGTGGCTTCTGGCCGGCAGAGGGCGCTAGTGTCTGTAAATTCGTGTCAAGTTTGGCGCCTGGCCGGCAGAGGGCGCTAGTGTCTATAAAACCGTGTTAAGTGTGGCTTCTGGCCGGCAGGTGGCGCTAGTGTCTGTAAATTCGTGTCAAGTTTGGCGCCTGGCCGGCAGAGGGCGCTAGTGTCTATAAAACCGTGTTTAGTTTGTCTTCTGGCCGGCAGAGGGCGCTAGTGTCTATAAAACCGTGTTAAGTGTGGCTTCTGGCCGGCAGGTGGCGCTAGTGTCTGTAAATTCGTGTCAAGTTTGGCGTCTGGCCGGCAGAGGGCGCTAGTGTCTATAAAACCGTGTTTAGTTTGTCTTCTGGCCGGCAGAGGGCGCTAGTGTCTGTAAATTCGTGTCAAGTTTGGCGTCTGGCTGGCAGAGGGCGCTAGTGTCTATAAAACCGTGTTTAGTTTGTCTTCTGGCCGGCAGGTGGCGCTAGTGTGTATAAAACCGTGTTAAGCGTGGCTTCAGGCCGGCAGAGGGCGCTAGTGTCTATAAAACCGTGTTTAGTTTGTCTTCTTGCCGGCAGGTGGCGCTAGTGTCTATAAAACCGTGTTTAGTTTTTCTTCTGGCCGGTAGGATATAAGAACTTGTCGAGGTGTAACATATAAAAGTTGTATGAAATAGTAATAACATCGAAAAAAAAAAACCGTGTCAAGTTTGGCGCCTGGCCGGCAGAGGGCGCTAGTGTCTATAAAACCGTGTTAAGTGTGGCTTCTGGCCGGCAGGTGGCGCTAGTGTCTATAAAACCGTGTTTAGTTTGTCTTCTGGCCGGCAGAGGGCGCTAGTGTCTATAAAACCGTGTTAAGTGTGGCTTCTGGCCGGCAGGTGGCGCTAGTGTCTGTGAATTCGTGCAAGTTTGGCGCCTGGCCGGCAGAGGGCGCTAGTGTCTATAAAACCGTGTTAAGTGTGGCTTCTGGCCGGCAGGTGGCGCTAGTGTCTGTAAATTCGTGTCAAGTTTGGCGTCTGGCCGGCAGAGGGCGCTAGTGTCTATAAAACCGTGTTTAGTTTGTCTTCTGGCCGGCAGAGGGCGCTAGTGTCTGTAAATTCGTGTCAAGTTTGGCGTCTGGCTGGCAGAGGGCGCTAGTGTCTATAAAACCGTGTTTAGTTTGTCTTCTGGCCGGCAGGTGGCGCTAGTGTGTATAAAACCGTGTTAAGCGTGGCTTCAGGCCGGCAGAGGGCGCTAGTGTCTATAAAACCGTGTTTAGTTTGTCTTCTTGCCGGCAGGTGGCGCTAGTGTCTATAAAACCGTGTTTAGTTTTTCTTCTGGCCGGTAGGATATAAGAACTTGTCGAGGTGTAACATATAAAAGTTGTATGAAATAGTAATAACATCGAAAAAAAAAAACCGTGTCAAGTTTGGCGCCTGGCCGGCAGAGGGCGCTAGTGTCTATAAAACCGTGTTAAGTGTGGCTTCTGGCCGGCAGGTGGCGCTAGTGTCTGTAAATTCGTGTCAAGTTTGGCGTCTGGCCGGTAGAGGGCACTAGTGTCTATAAAACCGTGTTAAGTGTGGCTTCTGGCCGGCAGAGGGCGCTAGTGTCTGTAAATTCGTGTCAAGTTTGGCGCCTGGCCGGCAGAGGGCGCTAGTGTCTATAAAACCGTGTTTAGTTTGTCTTCTGGCCGGCAGAGGGCGCTAGTGTCTATAAAACCGTGTTAAGTGTGGCTTCTGGCCGGCAGGTGGCGCTAGTGTCTGTGAATTCGTGCAAGTTTGGCGCCTGGCCGGCAGAGGGCGCTAGTGTCTATAAAACCGTGTTAAGTGTGGCTTCTGGCCGGCAGGTGGCGCTAGTGTCTGTAAATTCGTGTCAAGTTTGGCGTCTGGCCGGCAGAGGGCGCTAGTGTCTATAAAACCGTGTTTAGTTTGTCTTCTGGCCGGCAGAGGGCGCTAGTGTCTGTAAATTCGTGTCAAGTTTGGCGTCTGGCTGGCAGAGGGCGCTAGTGTCTATAAAACCGTGTTTAGTTTGTCTTCTGGCCGGCAGGTGGCGCTAGTGTGTATAAAACCGTGTTAAGCGTGGCTTCAGGCCGGCAGAGGGCGCTAGTGTCTATAAAACCGTGTTTAGTTTGTCTTCTTGCCGGCAGGTGGCGCTAGTGTCTATAAAACCGTGTTTAGTTTTTCTTCTGGCCGGTAGGATATAAGAACTTGTCGAGGTGTAACATATAAAAGTTGTATGAAATAGTAATAACATCGAAAAAAAAAAACCGTGTCAAGTTTGGCGCCTGGCCGGCAGAGGGCGCTAGTGTCTATAAAACCGTGTTAAGTGTGGCTTCTGGCCGGCAGGTGGCGCTAGTGTCTGTAAATTCGTGTCAAGTTTGGCGTCTGGCCGGTAGAGGGCACTAGTGTCTATAAAACCGTGTTAAGTGTGGCTTCTGGCCGGCAGAGGGCGCTAGTGTCTGTAAATTCGTGTCAAGTTTGGCGTCTGGCCGGCAGAGGGCGCTAGTGTCTATAAAACCGTGTTAAGTGTGGCTTCTGGCCGGCAGGTGGCGCTAGTGTCTGTAAATTCGTGTCAAGTTTGGCGTCTGGCCGGCAGAGGGCGCTAGTGTCTATAAAACCGTGTTTAGTTTGTCTTCTGGCCGGCAGAGGGCGCTAGTGTCTGTAAATTCGTGTCAAGTTTGGCGTCTGGCTGGCAGAGGGCGCTAGTGTCTATAAAACCGTGTTTAGTTTGTCTTCTGGCCGGCAGGTGGCGCTAGTGTGTATAAAACCGTGTTAAGCGTGGCTTCAGGCCGGCAGAGGGCGCTAGTGTCTATAAAACCGTGTTTAGTTTGTCTTCTTGCCGGCAGGTGGCGCTAGTGTCTATAAAACCGTGTTTAGTTTTTCTTCTGGCCGGTAGGATATAAGAACTTGTCGAGGTGTAACATATAAAAGTTGTATGAAATAGTAATAACATCGAAAAAAAAAACCGTGTCAAGTTTGGCGCCTGGCCGGCAGAGGGCGCTAGTGTCTATAAAACCGTGTTAAGTGTGGCTTCTGGCCGGCAGGTGGCGCTAGTGTCTGTAAATTCGTGTCAAGTTTGGCGTCTGGCCGGTAGAGGGCACTAGTGTCTATAAAACCGTGTTAAGTGTGGCTTCTGGCCGGCAGAGGGCGCTAGTGTCTGTAAATTCGTGTCAAGTTTGGCGCCTGGCCGGCAGAGGGCGCTAGTGTCTATAAAACCGTGTTTAGTTTGTCTTCTGGCCGGCAGAGGGCGCTAGTGTCTATAAAACCGTGTTAAGTGTGGCTTCTGGCCGGCAGGTGGCGCTAGTGTCTGTGAATTCGTGCAAGTTTGGCGCCTGGCCGGCAGAGGGCGCTAGTGTCTATAAAACCGTGTTAAGTGTGGCTTCTGGCCGGCAGGTGGCGCTAGTGTCTGTAAATTCGTGTCAAGTTTGGCGTCTGGCCGGCAGAGGGCGCTAGTGTCTATAAAACCGTGTTTAGTTTGTCTTCTGGCCGGCAGAGGGCGCTAGTGTCTGTAAATTCGTGTCAAGTTTGGCGTCTGGCTGGCAGAGGGCGCTAGTGTCTATAAAACCGTGTTTAGTTTGTCTTCTGGCCGGCAGGTGGCGCTAGTGTGTATAAAACCGTGTTAAGCGTGGCTTCAGGCCGGCAGAGGGCGCTAGTGTCTATAAAACCGTGTTTAGTTTGTCTTCTTGCCGGCAGGTGGCGCTAGTGTCTATAAAACCGTGTTTAGTTTTTCTTCTGGCCGGTAGGATATAAGAACTTGTCGAGGTGTAACATATAAAAGTTGTATGAAATAGTAATAACATCGAAAAAAAAAAACCGTGTCAAGTTTGGCGCCTGGCCGGCAGAGGGCGCTAGTGTCTATAAAACCGTGTTAAGTGTGGCTTCTGGCCGGCAGGTGGCGCTAGTGTCTGTAAATTCGTGTCAAGTTTGGCGTCTGGCCGGTAGAGGGCACTAGTGTCTATAAAACCGTGTTAAGTGTGGCTTCTGGCCGGCAGAGGGCGCTAGTGTCTGTAAATTCGTGTCAAGTTTGGCGTCTGGCCGGCAGAGGGCGCTAGTGTCTATAAAACCGTGTTAAGTGTGGCTTCTGGCCGGCAGGTGGCGCTAGTGTCTGTAAATTCGTGTCAAGTTTGGCGTCTGGCCGGCAGAGGGCGCTAGTGTCTATAAAACCGTGTTTAGTTTGTCTTCTGGCCGGCAGAGGGCGCTAGTGTCTGTAAATTCGTGTCAAGTTTGGCGTCTGGCTGGCAGAGGGCGCTAGTGTCTATAAAACCGTGTTTAGTTTGTCTTCTTGCCGGCAGGTGGCGCTAGTGTCTATAAAACCGTGTTTAGTTTTTCTTCTGGCCGGTAGGATATAAGAACTTGTCGAGGTGTAACATATAAAAGTTGTATGAAATAGTAATAACATCGAAAAAAAAAAACCGTGTCAAGTTTGGCGCCTGGCCGGCAGAGGGCGCTAGTGTCTATAAAACCGTGTTAAGTGTGGCTTCTGGCCGGCAGGTGGCGCTAGTGTCTATAAAACCGTGTTTAGTTTGTCTTCTGGCCGGCAGAGGGCGCTAGTGTCTATAAAACCGTGTTTAGTTTGTCTTCTTGCCGGCAGGTGGCGCTAGTGTCTATAAAACCGTGTTTAGTTTTTCTTCTGGCCGGTAGGATATAAGAACTTGTCGAGGTGTAACATATAAAAGTTGTATGAAATAGTAATAACATCGAAAAAAAAAAACCGTGTCAAGTTTGGCGCCTGGCCGGCAGAGGGCGCTAGTGTCTATAAAACCGTGTTAAGTGTGGCTTCTGGCCGGCAGGTGGCGCTAGTGTCTATAAAACCGTGTTTAGTTTGTCTTCTGGCCGGCAGAGGGCGCTAGTGTCTATAAAACCGTGTTAAGTGTGGCTTCTGGCCGGCAGGTGGCGCTAGTGTCTGTGAATTCGTGCAAGTTTGGCGCCTGGCCGGCAGAGGGCGCTAGTGTCTATAAAACCGTGTTAAGTGTGGCTTCTGGCCGGCAGGTGGCGCTAGTGTCTGTAAATTCGTGTCAAGTTTGGCGTCTGGCTGGCAGAGGGCGCTAGTGTCTATAAAACCGTGTTTAGTTTGTCTTCTGGCCGGCAGGTGGCGCTAGTGTGTATAAAACCGTGTTAAGCGTGGCTTCAGGCCGGCAGAGGGCGCTAGTGTCTATAAAACCGTGTTTAGTTTGTCTTCTTGCCGGCAGGTGGCGCTAGTGTCTATAAAACCGTGTTTAGTTTTTCTTCTGGCCGGTAGGATATAAGAACTTGTCGAGGTGTAACATATAAAAGTTGTATGAAATAGTAATAACATCGAAAAAAAAAAACCGTGTCAAGTTTGGCGCCTGGCCGGCAGAGGGCGCTAGTGTCTATAAAACCGTGTTAAGTGTGGCTTCTGGCCGGCAGGTGGCGCTAGTGTCTGTAAATTCGTGTCAAGTTTGGCGTCTGGCCGGTAGAGGGCACTAGTGTCTATAAAACCGTGTTAAGTGTGGCTTCTGGCCGGCAGAGGGCGCTAGTGTCTGTAAATTCGTGTCAAGTTTGGCGTCTGGCCGGCAGAGGGCGCTAGTGTCTATAAAACCGTGTTAAGTGTGGCTTCTGGCCGGCAGGTGGCGCTAGTGTCTGTAAATTCGTGTCAAGTTTGGCGTCTGGCCGGCAGAGGGCGCTAGTGTCTATAAAACCGTGTTTAGTTTGTCTTCTGGCCGGCAGAGGGCGCTAGTGTCTGTAAATTCGTGTCAAGTTTGGCGTCTGGCTGGCAGAGGGCGCTAGTGTCTATAAAACCGTGTTTAGTTTGTCTTCTGGCCGGCAGGTGGCGCTAGTGTGTATAAAACCGTGTTAAGCGTGGCTTCAGGCCGGCAGAGGGCGCTAGTGTCTATAAAACCGTGTTTAGTTTGTCTTCTTGCCGGCAGGTGGCGCTAGTGTCTATAAAACCGTGTTTAGTTTTTCTTCTGGCCGGTAGGATATAAGAACTTGTCGAGGTGTAACATATAAAAGTTGTATGAAATAGTAATAACATCGAAAAAAAAAAACCGTGTCAAGTTTGGCGCCTGGCCGGCAGAGGGCGCTAGTGTCTATAAAACCGTGTTAAGTGTGGCTTCTGGCCGGCAGGTGGCGCTAGTGTCTGTAAATTCGTGTCAAGTTTGGCGTCTGGCCGGTAGAGGGCACTAGTGTCTATAAAACCGTGTTAAGTGTGGCTTCTGGCCGGCAGAGGGCGCTAGTGTCTGTAAATTCGTGTCAAGTTTGGCGCCTGGCCGGCAGAGGGCGCTAGTGTCTATAAAACCGTGTTTAGTTTGTCTTCTGGCCGGCAGAGGGCGCTAGTGTCTATAAAACCGTGTTAAGTGTGGCTTCTGGCCGGCAGGTGGCGCTAGTGTCTGTGAATTCGTGCAAGTTTGGCGCCTGGCCGGCAGAGGGCGCTAGTGTCTATAAAACCGTGTTAAGTGTGGCTTCTGGCCGGCAGGTGGCGCTAGTGTCTGTAAATTCGTGTCAAGTTTGGCGTCTGGCCGGCAGAGGGCGCTAGTGTCTATAAAACCGTGTTTAGTTTGTCTTCTGGCCGGCAGAGGGCGCTAGTGTCTGTAAATTCGTGTCAAGTTTGGCGTCTGGCTGGCAGAGGGCGCTAGTGTCTATAAAACCGTGTTTAGTTTGTCTTCTGGCCGGCAGGTGGCGCTAGTGTGTATAAAACCGTGTTAAGCGTGGCTTCAGGCCGGCAGAGGGCGCTAGTGTCTATAAAACCGTGTTTAGTTTGTCTTCTTGCCGGCAGGTGGCGCTAGTGTCTATAAAACCGTGTTTAGTTTTTCTTCTGGCCGGTAGGATATAAGAACTTGTCGAGGTGTAACATATAAAAGTTGTATGAAATAGTAATAACATCGAAAAAAAAAAACCGTGTCAAGTTTGGCGCCTGGCCGGCAGAGGGCGCTAGTGTCTATAAAACCGTGTTAAGTGTGGCTTCTGGCCGGCAGGTGGCGCTAGTGTCTGTAAATTCGTGTCAAGTTTGGCGTCTGGCCGGTAGAGGGCACTAGTGTCTATAAAACCGTGTTAAGTGTGGCTTCTGGCCGGCAGAGGGCGCTAGTGTCTGTAAATTCGTGTCAAGTTTGGCGTCTGGCCGGCAGAGGGCGCTAGTGTCTATAAAACCGTGTTAAGTGTGGCTTCTGGCCGGCAGGTGGCGCTAGTGTCTGTAAATTCGTGTCAAGTTTGGCGTCTGGCCGGCAGAGGGCGCTAGTGTCTATAAAACCGTGTTTAGTTTGTCTTCTGGCCGGCAGAGGGCGCTAGTGTCTGTAAATTCGTGTCAAGTTTGGCGTCTGGCTGGCAGAGGGCGCTAGTGTCTATAAAACCGTGTTTAGTTTGTCTTCTGGCCGGCAGGTGGCGCTAGTGTGTATAAAACCGTGTTAAGCGTGGCTTCAGGCCGGCAGAGGGCGCTAGTGTCTATAAAACCGTGTTTAGTTTGTCTTCTTGCCGGCAGGTGGCGCTAGTGTCTATAAAACCGTGTTTAGTTTTTCTTCTGGCCGGTAGGATATAAGAACTTGTCGAGGTGTAACATATAAAAGTTGTATGAAATAGTAATAACATCGAAAAAAAAAAACCGTGTCAAGTTTGGCGCCTGGCCGGCAGAGGGCGCTAGTGTCTATAAAACCGTGTTAAGTGTGGCTTCTGGCCGGCAGGTGGCGCTAGTGTCTGTAAATTCGTGTCAAGTTTGGCGTCTGGCCGGTAGAGGGCACTAGTGTCTATAAAACCGTGTTAAGTGTGGCTTCTGGCCGGCAGAGGGCGCTAGTGTCTGTAAATTCGTGTCAAGTTTGGCGCCTGGCCGGCAGAGGGCGCTAGTGTCTATAAAACCGTGTTTAGTTTGTCTTCTGGCCGGCAGAGGGCGCTAGTGTCTATAAAACCGTGTTAAGTGTGGCTTCTGGCAGGCAGGTGGCGCTAGTGTCTGTGAATTCGTGCAAGTTTGGCGCCTGGCCGGCAGAGGGCGCTAGTGTCTATAAAACCGTGTTAAGTGTGGCTTCTGGCCGGCAGGTGGCGCTAGTGTCTGTAAATTCGTGTCAAGTTTGGCGTCTGGCCGGCAGAGGGCGCTAGTGTCTATAAAACCGTGTTTAGTTTGTCTTCTGGCCGGCAGAGGGCGCTAGTGTCTGTAAATTCGTGTCAAGTTTGGCGTCTGGCTGGCAGAGGGCGCTAGTGTCTATAAAACCGTGTTTAGTTTGTCTTCTGGCCGGCAGGTGGCGCTAGTGTGTATAAAACCGTGTTAAGCGTGGCTTCAGGCCGGCAGAGGGCGCTAGTGTCTATAAAACCGTGTTTAGTTTGTCTTCTTGCCGGCAGGTGGCGCTAGTGTCTATAAAACCGTGTTTAGTTTTTCTTCTGGCCGGTAGGATATAAGAACTTGTCGAGGTGTAACATATAAAAGTTGTATGAAATAGTAATAACATCGAAAAAAAAAACCGTGTCAAGTTTGGCGCCTGGCCGGCAGAGGGCGCTAGTGTCTATAAAACCGTGTTAAGTGTGGCTTCTGGCCGGCAGGTGGCGCTAGTGTCTGTAAATTCGTGTCAAGTTTGGCGTCTGGCCGGTAGAGGGCACTAGTGTCTATAAAACCGTGTTAAGTGTGGCTTCTGGCCGGCAGAGGGCGCTAGTGTCTGTAAATTCGTGTCAAGTTTGGCGTCTGGCCGGCAGAGGGCGCTAGTGTCTATAAAACCGTGTTAAGTGTGGCTTCTGGCCGGCAGGTGGCGCTAGTGTCTGTAAATTCGTGTCAAGTTTGGCGTCTGGCCGGCAGAGGGCGCTAGTGTCTATAAAACCGTGTTTAGTTTGTCTTCTGGCCGGCAGAGGGCGCTAGTGTCTGTAAATTCGTGTCAAGTTTGGCGTCTGGCTGGCAGAGGGCGCTAGTGTCTATAAAACCGTGTTTAGTTTGTCTTCTGGCCGGCAGGTGGCGCTAGTGTGTATAAAACCGTGTTAAGCGTGGCTTCAGGCCGGCAGAGGGCGCTAGTGTCTATAAAACCGTGTTTAGTTTGTCTTCTTGCCGGCAGGTGGCGCTAGTGTCTATAAAACCGTGTTTAGTTTTTCTTCTGGCCGGTAGGATATAAGAACTTGTCGAGGTGTAACATATAAAAGTTGTATGAAATAGTAATAACATCGAAAAAAAAAACCGTGTTTAGTTTGTCTTCTGGCCGGCAGGTGGCGCTAGTGTGTATAAAACCGTGTTAAGCGTGGCTTCAGGCCGGCAGAGGGCGCTAGTGTCTATAAAACCGTGTTTAGTTTGTCTTCTTGCCGGCAGGTGGCGCTAGTGTCTATAAAACCGTGTTAAGTGTGGCTTCTGGCCGGCAGGTGGCGCTAGTGTCTGTAAATTCGTGTCAAGTTTGGCGTCTGGCCGGCAGAGGGCGCTAGTGTCTATAAAACCGTGTTTAGTTTGTCTTCTGGCCGGCAGAGGGCGCTAGTGTCTGTAAATTCGTGTCAAGTTTGGCGTCTGGCTGGCAGAGGGCGCTAGTGTCTATAAAACCGTGTTTAGTTTGTCTTCTGGCCGGCAGGTGGCGCTAGTGTGTATAAAACCGTGTTAAGCGTGGCTTCAGGCCGGCAGAGGGCGCTAGTGTCTATAAAACCGTGTTTAGTTTGTCTTCTTGCCGGCAGGTGGCGCTAGTGTCTATAAAACCGTGTTTAGTTTTTCTTCTGGCCGGTAGGATATAAGAACTTGTCGAGGTGTAACATATAAAAGTTGTATGAAATAGTAATAACATCGAAAAAAAAAAACCGTGTCAAGTTTGGCGCCTGGCCGGCAGAGGGCGCTAGTGTCTATAAAACCGTGTTAAGTGTGGCTTCTGGCCGGCAGGTGGCGCTAGTGTCTGTAAATTCGTGTCAAGTTTGGCGTCTGGCCGGTAGAGGGCACTAGTGTCTATAAAACCGTGTTAAGTGTGGCTTCTGGCCGGCAGAGGGCGCTAGTGTCTGTAAATTCGTGTCAAGTTTGGCGCCTGGCCGGCAGAGGGCGCTAGTGTCTATAAAACCGTGTTTAGTTTGTCTTCTGGCCGGCAGAGGGCGCTAGTGTCTATAAAACCGTGTTAAGTGTGGCTTCTGGCCGGCAGGTGGCGCTAGTGTCTGTGAATTCGTGCAAGTTTGGCGCCTGGCCGGCAGAGGGCGCTAGTGTCTATAAAACCGTGTTAAGTGTGGCTTCTGGCCGGCAGGTGGCGCTAGTGTCTGTAAATTCGTGTCAAGTTTGGCGTCTGGCCGGCAGAGGGCGCTAGTGTCTATAAAACCGTGTTTAGTTTGTCTTCTGGCCGGCAGAGGGCGCTAGTGTCTGTAAATTCGTGTCAAGTTTGGCGTCTGGCTGGCAGAGGGCGCTAGTGTCTATAAAACCGTGTTTAGTTTGTCTTCTGGCCGGCAGGTGGCGCTAGTGTGTATAAAACCGTGTTAAGCGTGGCTTCAGGCCGGCAGAGGGCGCTAGTGTCTATAAAACCGTGTTTAGTTTGTCTTCTTGCCGGCAGGTGGCGCTAGTGTCTATAAAACCGTGTTTAGTTTTTCTTCTGGCCGGTAGGATATAAGAACTTGTCGAGGTGTAACATATAAAAGTTGTATGAAATAGTAATAACATCGAAAAAAAAAAACCGTGTCAAGTTTGGCGCCTGGCCGGCAGAGGGCGCTAGTGTCTATAAAACCGTGTTAAGTGTGGCTTCTGGCCGGCAGGTGGCGCTAGTGTCTGTAAATTCGTGTCAAGTTTGGCGTCTGGCCGGTAGAGGGCACTAGTGTCTATAAAACCGTGTTAAGTGTGGCTTCTGGCCGGCAGAGGGCGCTAGTGTCTGTAAATTCGTGTCAAGTTTGGCGTCTGGCCGGCAGAGGGCGCTAGTGTCTATAAAACCGTGTTAAGTGTGGCTTCTGGCCGGCAGGTGGCGCTAGTGTCTGTAAATTCGTGTCAAGTTTGGCGTCTGGCCGGCAGAGGGCGCTAGTGTCTATAAAACCGTGTTTAGTTTGTCTTCTGGCCGGCAGAGGGCGCTAGTGTCTGTAAATTCGTGTCAAGTTTGGCGTCTGGCTGGCAGAGGGCGCTAGTGTCTATAAAACCGTGTTTAGTTTGTCTTCTGGCCGGCAGGTGGCGCTAGTGTGTATAAAACCGTGTTAAGCGTGGCTTCAGGCCGGCAGAGGGCGCTAGTGTCTATAAAACCGTGTTTAGTTTGTCTTCTTGCCGGCAGGTGGCGCTAGTGTCTATAAAACCGTGTTTAGTTTTTCTTCTGGCCGGTAGGATATAAGAACTTGTCGAGGTGTAACATATAAAAGTTGTATGAAATAGTAATAACATCGAAAAAAAAAACCGTGTCAAGTTTGGCGCCTGGCCGGCAGAGGGCGCTAGTGTCTATAAAACCGTGTTAAGTGTGGCTTCTGGCCGGCAGGTGGCGCTAGTGTCTGTAAATTCGTGTCAAGTTTGGCGTCTGGCCGGTAGAGGGCACTAGTGTCTATAAAACCGTGTTAAGTGTGGCTTCTGGCCGGCAGAGGGCGCTAGTGTCTGTAAATTCGTGTCAAGTTTGGCGCCTGGCCGGCAGAGGGCGCTAGTGTCTATAAAACCGTGTTTAGTTTGTCTTCTGGCCGGCAGAGGGCGCTAGTGTCTATAAAACCGTGTTAAGTGTGGCTTCTGGCCGGCAGGTGGCGCTAGTGTCTGTGAATTCGTGCAAGTTTGGCGCCTGGCCGGCAGAGGGCGCTAGTGTCTATAAAACCGTGTTAAGTGTGGCTTCTGGCCGGCAGGTGGCGCTAGTGTCTGTAAATTCGTGTCAAGTTTGGCGTCTGGCCGGCAGAGGGCGCTAGTGTCTATAAAACCGTGTTTAGTTTGTCTTCTGGCCGGCAGAGGGCGCTAGTGTCTGTAAATTCGTGTCAAGTTTGGCGTCTGGCTGGCAGAGGGCGCTAGTGTCTATAAAACCGTGTTTAGTTTGTCTTCTGGCCGGCAGGTGGCGCTAGTGTGTATAAAACCGTGTTAAGCGTGGCTTCAGGCCGGCAGAGGGCGCTAGTGTCTATAAAACCGTGTTTAGTTTGTCTTCTTGCCGGCAGGTGGCGCTAGTGTCTATAAAACCGTGTTTAGTTTTTCTTCTGGCCGGTAGGATATAAGAACTTGTCGAGGTGTAACATATAAAAGTTGTATGAAATAGTAATAACATCGAAAAAAAAAAACCGTGTCAAGTTTGGCGCCTGGCCGGCAGAGGGCGCTAGTGTCTATAAAACCGTGTTAAGTGTGGCTTCTGGCCGGCAGGTGGCGCTAGTGTCTGTAAATTCGTGTCAAGTTTGGCGTCTGGCCGGTAGAGGGCACTAGTGTCTATAAAACCGTGTTAAGTGTGGCTTCTGGCCGGCAGAGGGCGCTAGTGTCTGTAAATTCGTGTCAAGTTTGGCGTCTGGCCGGCAGAGGGCGCTAGTGTCTATAAAACCGTGTTAAGTGTGGCTTCTGGCCGGCAGGTGGCGCTAGTGTCTGTAAATTCGTGTCAAGTTTGGCGTCTGGCCGGCAGAGGGCGCTAGTGTCTATAAAACCGTGTTTAGTTTGTCTTCTGGCCGGCAGAGGGCGCTAGTGTCTGTAAATTCGTGTCAAGTTTGGCGTCTGGCTGGCAGAGGGCGCTAGTGTCTATAAAACCGTGTTTAGTTTGTCTTCTTGCCGGCAGGTGGCGCTAGTGTCTATAAAACCGTGTTTAGTTTTTCTTCTGGCCGGTAGGATATAAGAACTTGTCGAGGTGTAACATATAAAAGTTGTATGAAATAGTAATAACATCGAAAAAAAAAAACCGTGTCAATTTTGGCGCCTGGCCGGCAGAGGGCGCTAGTGTCTATAAAACCGTGTTAAGTGTGGCTTCTGGCCGGCAGGTGGCGCTAGTGTCTATAAAACCGTGTTTAGTTTGTCTTCTGGCCGGCAGAGGGCGCTAGTGTCTATAAAACCGTGTTTAGTTTGTCTTCTTGCCGGCAGGTGGCGCTAGTGTCTATAAAACCGTGTTTAGTTTTTCTTCTGGCCGGTAGGATATAAGAACTTGTCGAGGTGTAACATATAAAAGTTGTATGAAATAGTAATAACATCGAAAAAAAAAAACCGTGTCAAGTTTGGCGCCTGGCCGGCAGAGGGCGCTAGTGTCTATAAAACCGTGTTAAGTGTGGCTTCTGGCCGGCAGGTGGCGCTAGTGTCTATAAAACCGTGTTTAGTTTGTCTTCTGGCCGGCAGAGGGCGCTAGTGTCTATAAAACCGTGTTAAGTGTGGCTTCTGGCCGGCAGGTGGCGCTAGTGTCTGTGAATTCGTGCAAGTTTGGCGCCTGGCCGGCAGAGGGCGCTAGTGTCTATAAAACCGTGTTAAGTGTGGCTTCTGGCCGGCAGGTGGCGCTAGTGTCTGTAAATTCGTGTCAAGTTTGGCGTCTGGCTGGCAGAGGGCGCTAGTGTCTATAAAACCGTGTTTAGTTTGTCTTCTGGCCGGCAGGTGGCGCTAGTGTGTATAAAACCGTGTTAAGCGTGGCTTCAGGCCGGCAGAGGGCGCTAGTGTCTATAAAACCGTGTTTAGTTTGTCTTCTTGCCGGCAGGTGGCGCTAGTGTCTATAAAACCGTGTTTAGTTTTTCTTCTGGCCGGTAGGATATAAGAACTTGTCGAGGTGTAACATATAAAAGTTGTATGAAATAGTAATAACATCGAAAAAAAAAAACCGTGTCAAGTTTGGCGCCTGGCCGGCAGAGGGCGCTAGTGTCTATAAAACCGTGTTAAGTGTGGCTTCTGGCCGGCAGGTGGCGCTAGTGTCTGTAAATTCGTGTCAAGTTTGGCGTCTGGCCGGTAGAGGGCACTAGTGTCTATAAAACCGTGTTAAGTGTGGCTTCTGGCCGGCAGAGGGCGCTAGTGTCTGTAAATTCGTGTCAAGTTTGGCGTCTGGCCGGCAGAGGGCGCTAGTGTCTATAAAACCGTGTTAAGTGTGGCTTCTGGCCGGCAGGTGGCGCTAGTGTCTGTAAATTCGTGTCAAGTTTGGCGTCTGGCCGGCAGAGGGCGCTAGTGTCTATAAAACCGTGTTTAGTTTGTCTTCTGGCCGGCAGAGGGCGCTAGTGTCTGTAAATTCGTGTCAAGTTTGGCGTCTGGCTGGCAGAGGGCGCTAGTGTCTATAAAACCGTGTTTAGTTTGTCTTCTGGCCGGCAGGTGGCGCTAGTGTGTATAAAACCGTGTTAAGCGTGGCTTCAGGCCGGCAGAGGGCGCTAGTGTCTATAAAACCGTGTTTAGTTTGTCTTCTTGCCGGCAGGTGGCGCTAGTGTCTATAAAACCGTGTTTAGTTTTTCTTCTGGCCGGTAGGATATAAGAACTTGTCGAGGTGTAACATATAAAAGTTGTATGAAATAGTAATAACATCGAAAAAAAAAAACCGTGTCAAGTTTGGCGCCTGGCCGGCAGAGGGCGCTAGTGTCTATAAAACCGTGTTAAGTGTGGCTTCTGGCCGGCAGGTGGCGCTAGTGTCTGTAAATTCGTGTCAAGTTTGGCGTCTGGCCGGTAGAGGGCACTAGTGTCTATAAAACCGTGTTAAGTGTGGCTTCTGGCCGGCAGAGGGCGCTAGTGTCTGTAAATTCGTGTCAAGTTTGGCGCCTGGCCGGCAGAGGGCGCTAGTGTCTATAAAACCGTGTTTAGTTTGTCTTCTGGCCGGCAGAGGGCGCTAGTGTCTATAAAACCGTGTTAAGTGTGGCTTCTGGCCGGCAGGTGGCGCTAGTGTCTGTGAATTCGTGCAAGTTTGGCGCCTGGCCGGCAGAGGGCGCTAGTGTCTATAAAACCGTGTTAAGTGTGGCTTCTGGCCGGCAGGTGGCGCTAGTGTCTGTAAATTCGTGTCAAGTTTGGCGTCTGGCCGGCAGAGGGCGCTAGTGTCTATAAAACCGTGTTTAGTTTGTCTTCTGGCCGGCAGAGGGCGCTAGTGTCTGTAAATTCGTGTCAAGTTTGGCGTCTGGCTGGCAGAGGGCGCTAGTGTCTATAAAACCGTGTTTAGTTTGTCTTCTGGCCGGCAGGTGGCGCTAGTGTGTATAAAACCGTGTTAAGCGTGGCTTCAGGCCGGCAGAGGGCGCTAGTGTCTATAAAACCGTGTTTAGTTTGTCTTCTTGCCGGCAGGTGGCGCTAGTGTCTATAAAACCGTGTTTAGTTTTTCTTCTGGCCGGTAGGATATAAGAACTTGTCGAGGTGTAACATATAAAAGTTGTATGAAATAGTAATAACATCGAAAAAAAAAAACCGTGTCAAGTTTGGCGCCTGGCCGGCAGAGGGCGCTAGTGTCTATAAAACCGTGTTAAGTGTGGCTTCTGGCCGGCAGGTGGCGCTAGTGTCTGTAAATTCGTGTCAAGTTTGGCGTCTGGCCGGTAGAGGGCACTAGTGTCTATAAAACCGTGTTAAGTGTGGCTTCTGGCCGGCAGAGGGCGCTAGTGTCTGTAAATTCGTGTCAAGTTTGGCGTCTGGCCGGCAGAGGGCGCTAGTGTCTATAAAACCGTGTTAAGTGTGGCTTCTGGCCGGCAGGTGGCGCTAGTGTCTGTAAATTCGTGTCAAGTTTGGCGTCTGGCCGGCAGAGGGCGCTAGTGTCTATAAAACCGTGTTTAGTTTGTCTTCTGGCCGGCAGAGGGCGCTAGTGTCTGTAAATTCGTGTCAAGTTTGGCGTCTGGCTGGCAGAGGGCGCTAGTGTCTATAAAACCGTGTTTAGTTTGTCTTCTGGCCGGCAGGTGGCGCTAGTGTGTATAAAACCGTGTTAAGCGTGGCTTCAGGCCGGCAGAGGGCGCTAGTGTCTATAAAACCGTGTTTAGTTTGTCTTCTTGCCGGCAGGTGGCGCTAGTGTCTATAAAACCGTGTTTAGTTTTTCTTCTGGCCGGTAGGATATAAGAACTTGTCGAGGTGTAACATATAAAAGTTGTATGAAATAGTAATAACATCGAAAAAAAAAAACCGTGTCAAGTTTGGCGCCTGGCCGGCAGAGGGCGCTAGTGTCTATAAAACCGTGTTAAGTGTGGCTTCTGGCCGGCAGGTGGCGCTAGTGTCTGTAAATTCGTGTCAAGTTTGGCGTCTGGCCGGTAGAGGGCACTAGTGTCTATAAAACCGTGTTAAGTGTGGCTTCTGGCCGGCAGAGGGCGCTAGTGTCTGTAAATTCGTGTCAAGTTTGGCGCCTGGCCGGCAGAGGGCGCTAGTGTCTATAAAACCGTGTTTAGTTTGTCTTCTGGCCGGCAGAGGGCGCTAGTGTCTATAAAACCGTGTTAAGTGTGGCTTCTGGCAGGCAGGTGGCGCTAGTGTCTGTGAATTCGTGCAAGTTTGGCGCCTGGCCGGCAGAGGGCGCTAGTGTCTATAAAACCGTGTTAAGTGTGGCTTCTGGCCGGCAGGTGGCGCTAGTGTCTGTAAATTCGTGTCAAGTTTGGCGTCTGGCCGGCAGAGGGCGCTAGTGTCTATAAAACCGTGTTTAGTTTGTCTTCTGGCCGGCAGAGGGCGCTAGTGTCTGTAAATTCGTGTCAAGTTTGGCGTCTGGCTGGCAGAGGGCGCTAGTGTCTATAAAACCGTGTTTAGTTTGTCTTCTGGCCGGCAGGTGGCGCTAGTGTGTATAAAACCGTGTTAAGCGTGGCTTCAGGCCGGCAGAGGGCGCTAGTGTCTATAAAACCGTGTTTAGTTTGTCTTCTTGCCGGCAGGTGGCGCTAGTGTCTATAAAACCGTGTTTAGTTTTTCTTCTGGCCGGTAGGATATAAGAACTTGTCGAGGTGTAACATATAAAAGTTGTATGAAATAGTAATAACATCGAAAAAAAAAACCGTGTCAAGTTTGGCGCCTGGCCGGCAGAGGGCGCTAGTGTCTATAAAACCGTGTTAAGTGTGGCTTCTGGCCGGCAGGTGGCGCTAGTGTCTGTAAATTCGTGTCAAGTTTGGCGTCTGGCCGGTAGAGGGCACTAGTGTCTATAAAACCGTGTTAAGTGTGGCTTCTGGCCGGCAGAGGGCGCTAGTGTCTGTAAATTCGTGTCAAGTTTGGCGTCTGGCCGGCAGAGGGCGCTAGTGTCTATAAAACCGTGTTAAGTGTGGCTTCTGGCCGGCAGGTGGCGCTAGTGTCTGTAAATTCGTGTCAAGTTTGGCGTCTGGCCGGCAGAGGGCGCTAGTGTCTATAAAACCGTGTTTAGTTTGTCTTCTGGCCGGCAGAGGGCGCTAGTGTCTGTAAATTCGTGTCAAGTTTGGCGTCTGGCTGGCAGAGGGCGCTAGTGTCTATAAAACCGTGTTTAGTTTGTCTTCTGGCCGGCAGGTGGCGCTAGTGTGTATAAAACCGTGTTAAGCGTGGCTTCAGGCCGGCAGAGGGCGCTAGTGTCTATAAAACCGTGTTTAGTTTGTCTTCTTGCCGGCAGGTGGCGCTAGTGTCTATAAAACCGTGTTTAGTTTTTCTTCTGGCCGGTAGGATATAAGAACTTGTCGAGGTGTAACATATAAAAGTTGTATGAAATAGTAATAACATCGAAAAAAAAAAACCGTGTCAAGTTTGGCGCCTGGCCGGCAGAGGGCGCTAGTGTCTATAAAACCGTGTTAAGTGTGGCTTCTGGCCGGCAGGTGGCGCTAGTGTCTGTAAATTCGTGTCAAGTTTGGCGTCTGGCCGGTAGAGGGCACTAGTGTCTATAAAACCGTGTTAAGTGTGGCTTCTGGCCGGCAGAGGGCGCTAGTGTCTGTAAATTCGTGTCAAGTTTGGCGCCTGGCCGGCAGAGGGCGCTAGTGTCTATAAAACCGTGTTAAGTGTGGCTTCTGGCCGGCAGGTGGCGCTAGTGTCTGTAAATTCGTGTCAAGTTTGGCGCCTGGCCGGCAGAGGGCGCTAGTGTCTATAAAACCGTGTTTAGTTTGTCTTCTGGCCGGCAGAGGGCGCTAGTGTCTATAAAACCGTGTTAAGTGTGGCTTCTGGCCGGCAGGTGGCGCTAGTGTCTGTAAATTCGTGTCAAGTTTGGCGTCTGGCCGGCAGAGGGCGCTAGTGTCTATAAAACCGTGTTTAGTTTGTCTTCTGGCCGGCAGAGGGCGCTAGTGTCTGTAAATTCGTGTCAAGTTTGGCGTCTGGCTGGCAGAGGGCGCTAGTGTCTATAAAACCGTGTTTAGTTTGTCTTCTGGCCGGCAGGTGGCGCTAGTGTGTATAAAACCGTGTTAAGCGTGGCTTCAGGCCGGCAGAGGGCGCTAGTGTCTATAAAACCGTGTTTAGTTTGTCTTCTTGCCGGCAGGTGGCGCTAGTGTCTATAAAACCGTGTTTAGTTTTTCTTCTGGCCGGTAGGATATAAGAACTTGTCGAGGTGTAACATATAAAAGTTGTATGAAATAGTAATAACATCGAAAAAAAAAAACCGTGTCAAGTTTGGCGCCTGGCCGGCAGAGGGCGCTAGTGTCTATAAAACCGTGTTAAGTGTGGCTTCTGGCCGGCAGGTGGCGCTAGTGTCTATAAAACCGTGTTTAGTTTGTCTTCTGGCCGGCAGAGGGCGCTAGTGTCTATAAAACCGTGTTAAGTGTGGCTTCTGGCCGGCAGGTGGCGCTAGTGTCTGTGAATTCGTGCAAGTTTGGCGCCTGGCCGGCAGAGGGCGCTAGTGTCTATAAAACCGTGTTAAGTGTGGCTTCTGGCCGGCAGGTGGCGCT